>NW_010329060.1:71545-71881 GCF_000700745.2 Antrostomus carolinensis
GAACCAGTAACAATGATCTTCAAAGAGACTTGCATATAACGAAGTCAACACATCACAGGCATGCAAGATACCATCAGAACCTTCATGCATATGCTTGTATGAAAAGAAACCCCTCTTTATTCGGGCATTAAGAATACGCTTTTACTGCGGAGACCAACTATCTAGAAAGCATCTAAGTATCAGAGTGAAAGCAACGCCGTAACCCCCACTCGATGTGCAGCCTGTGCCTGCCCTCTCCCACCCGGGACTCCCACAGACACTTTAGCAACCGAATGATTTTATCCTCGGATGATTCTCCCGTGACTCAGAGCCTGCGCTTCGGTTCACCCACGCCCC
>NW_010329061.1:0-955 GCF_000700745.2 Antrostomus carolinensis
AACCAGCTCTGTCCCAGCTAAAAACCAGGATGAAGCTGTTGTCCATCTCTTGTGTGGAAGGAGTAAAGGTGACATCTAAGTCCTTCCAGAGCTGCCCAGGAGATGGTGGGTTCTGGGAACAAGATGGAGTCACTGAGGAGGACACTTACAGAGCTCTCTTTTTGTTAATTTTCTTCTTTCTTCTTTTTTTTCCCTCCTTCCCCCAGACAGGACAAAAGTCACTACAGTGGGAGAGGGCAGAATTTTCTTTGAGGCCCTGTAGGGTCGATAATCACGAGATCAGCGAGCGGGAGGAAACACTCACTTGTTTTACTGGGTGGATAATGGTGCTGGGGAAACGTTAGGCAAAACTGGAATTAGTTCAAAGCTGGAGAGAAGGGAAGTCAGTAGCAATCCCCATGTTTTAATAGGTCTCCTGAAACTTGTTTAATTCGTCGCTGAAAAGGCTGACTTAGCATTGCTTGTTGTGCTTTCAAGGGCAAAACATAGTTAGGAGGATAAGGATGGCTTGTTTTAAGGACTCCATTCAGCATGTGGCACAAGGATGGCTGGATTACTTCAGCTAGATGACAACATGTGCTGGTTTAGCTTCCATCAGAATGATGTTTAGTGCTGAAAAGAGTAAGAAACCATGAAGGTTTCACTCCAGAAATGATACTCAGGTGGCCGCCCATTTTGTCTCCTCCTTTCTGCAGCTGTTCTCTGCCGGAGGGGGGATATCACCATCTTATCATTCCTTCCTGCAGCTACAGAACATCTTGCATGTTGTATGCCGTGATTCTGTCAAGGAGGAATTTCTCCTGTGAGACAGACTTCATCTACAATATCTTCTCTCTCACCACTGCAGTCTGCTGCGTGGCATTTTATCTAGTGTTCACAGAATCCCAGACTGGTGGGGGTTGGAAGGGACCTCAGGAGATCATCCAGTCCAACCCCCCTGCCAAAGCAGGTTCCC
>NW_010329061.1:1064-7114 GCF_000700745.2 Antrostomus carolinensis
TTTCCTCATGTTTGTCTGGAACTTCTGGTGTCCCAGTTTGTGCCCATTGCCCCTTGTCCTGTCACTGGGCACCACCGAGAAGAGCCCGGCCCCATCCATTTGGCCCCCACATGTCAGATCTTGATAGACATTGATCAGATCCCCTCTCAGGCTGCTCTTCTCCAGGCTGAACAGTCCCAGCTCTCTCAGCCTCTCCTCACACGGGAGATGCTCCAGGCCCCTCATCATCTCTGTGGCCATAACTTTTCTCTGACTTGCCAGTGCTGGTTGCATCTTATAATACTTTATTTTTATTATTTTTTTTTAATTTATCTGACTTCAGCTCATTAAATTACACAAGTTATACTGAACTCGTGTACGTGGAAACAGAGGACAAACGTGGAGGTTATACTCTGCCTACTTATTTAGAGAGGAAATTGGAAGATAAACATTTGAAGCCTCAGAGTAGACTCATTTCAAAGCTGTATGCTTTGTCACAGTTAGCAAGATTTTGGTGTCACACTTCCTGTTTGCACAAGTATCTCCTGGCAGGAAGGATGGCGATATCCATATTTGCTGAGCTCACAACTTGGCTGGAGAAGTTCTCTACCTGAAGTACCAGCATGATAAATCAAAAGATTTATTAGGAGGGAATTCCACTGTGCTTAGGTGTTGTGGAAATAGTGTCAGGTAATTGTGGCTCTAAAGAATCTAAATAAAGCTTTGTGGGTTGGGGAGAAAGGACAAGAATAGATGATATTCAAGCAGAATGATGGATGCAGTGGTGGCAGATGTCCCAACGCTGTGTTTCTTAGTGACTGCAGAGAGCAGGGTTTAATTAAGAAAACATCATCGGTAGGAAAAGGTGATGAACCAAACTTCGGATAATCAAATATTCCAGGACAATAGGTTGCCCAAGGAAGCTGTGGCTGCTCCTCCCTGGAAGTGTTTAAGGCCAGGCTGGATGAGGCTTTGAGCAACGTGGTCTAGTGGAAGGTGTCCCTGCTGCTGGCAGGGGGGTTGGGACTGGATGAGCTTTAAGGTCCCTTCCAACCCAAACCAGTCGGGGATTCTTGTTAGCTCACGAGGGCTATTGGTTTGGTTTGTCTGGTTAGCACCATTCCCAAAGACTTGCTCATTTTTGCTGATTTAATTCTTGTAGTTACCAGTTTACTTTCACATTAATGTGGCAGAATTTTGAGAGTTTAAAGATATGATGGAGATAAATAGTGTTTCATGGGCTAGAATTATGTGGGTGATTCAGCTACATGTAAAGAAGGTAGGCAGTAGTTCACCTCTCCTTCTGTCATCTGTGTATGATCTGTAAGTATGAGAATTAACTCATGAAAACTACTTTTCTCCCCGTTTGGTTTGCCTTCATGACTGCAAAAATGTGATATTTTTTGATATTCTTTTAAAATAGAATAAAATAAAATAGCTTTTCCCCCTTACATCTCTCCAAGCTTTCTAATCCCTTTTCTTCTTCTGTTGATTTCTGTGTTCTGCTCTCTGAAGCAGTTGTGATTCCTTTTGTACCTGGTGAATACAGCTTTTCATGAGCATGAATGTAATCCAAATAATATCTATAGCTGATGATACTGTTGCTCTTAGATTACACTCTCAAAATCACCAACATCTAGAGAATACTGGATTGACCATCTCTGTTTAGGCAAGATTTTCCCATGTGTAGATAATCTGTAGTAGGAATATATTTGCCTTTCAGTCTTCAACAGTCTCCATACAGGAGCGAATTCCACAGGTAATTTTTGATCAAGACTTGTTTTAGAATCATAGACTGGTTTGGGTTGGAAGGGACCTTAAAGCTCATCCAGTTCCACCCCCCCTGCCAGCAGCAGGGACACCTTCCACTAGACCAGGTTGCTCAAAGCCTCATCCAGCCTGGCCACAAACACTTCCAGGGAGGAGCAGCCACAGCTTCTCTGGCCAACCTGTTCCAGTGTCTGACCACCCTCACAGTGAAGAACTTCTTCCTAATATCTCATCTAAACCTCCCCTCTTTCACCTTAAACCCATTTCCCCTTGTTCTGTCATTAACTGCCCTTAGGAAAAGTCCTTCCCCAGCTTTCTTGTAGGCCCCAAATACTGTGTTAAATGTATTTAAATACAAATACTGTGTTAAATGTATTTAAATACAAATACTGTGTTAAATGTATTTAAATACAAATACTGTGTTAAATGTATTTAAACCAAAAATTTGTTATTATCTTTTGAGTGTCTGCCTCTTGTTTTCAGAATGTTTCTGCAGTGATTAGTTTCTTATTCAAATTGAGAACTTAAAGTGGCAGTAAAATCTGGAAATTGAGTTGAAGGTCTATCTCCTCTTGCCACTTTCTCACTTTTTCTTTAGTAAATGTGAGCAAATGCTTCATAAAAGCATGAGTCACACTTTTTTGGCTCATATTGACCTAAAACTTACTAATTTTGGAGAAGTGGAATGAAATCCTGAATATTTATTTGTACTCTCAATATGCTTATTCCAAAAGCAACTGTAATTGCAAGAGAGGGAAACAATGGTGTTGATTCTGACTTTATACCAATAGAAAAATCTTCAGAGCAATCTTCTGAATTGGGAAATTACATTTTTATCATAACTTTTTTGCTTGAATCTTGTGGTTTAGGTGATGGAGAAGCTCTCAGCTCCTTCCCCTTTTGCAAGAGGAGGTCAGAACTACTTGTTAAAAAGCAGATCCACACTTCCAATGTCATGTCTGTCCAAAGTGGCTTAATTACTCTTGATCTGAATATATAACATTATGCATCTTCACCCATCTTTTACAAGCAGATAATTAGGTATTTAAAAATAAAATACTGGGATGTAAAAATTGGATGTTTTGAATAATTAATTACTGAAGGTTTCCTCGTGGATTTTTGCTCAGTGCTGCACTTCTTTGTGATGAGGTGGCTGGATGATACAGCCTATTTGTGGTATGTCCTTCCAAAAGTTAATTCATCCCCATAGCTTCTAACTGCCATCACACATAAAGTCATTATTAAGTTGCATGACAATAATAAAACTTAAATATTGGTCTTTTAAACTTGATAGGTTCAAAATTTTGTGTCAGAAGCAAGCAGGCCATTAAATCAATTGAAATAATAAAAGCAACCCCATAACCAAACCACCACCCAGTTAAGAAACAAAAGTGCTGTTAAAATTAAAGGCAGAGTAAATATTGAATTGACCAAATTTTCCTTATTTTACCTTTATTCTGTGAATCTGGCTTAGGCTAGAAGTGACTTGATACTCATCTCTCAATAATAAATCTGAAATGTTTAGCAGTGCAGCATTATAAGAGCTCTTTTTGAAACAACCTGACCCAAGGGCTGAAGCTTTTTGGCAGAGGTGAAGTTGATTTAGCCTTTGCAATGTGTGCCTAGTGTGTTTACACTGTCAAAATACACATAAAATGGAACACACAACTGAAATTTGGTGTAATATTAATGCGTAAAAGTAGGAATACAGCAAGTAAAACTTGTCTCTAAGCTGTTATATAAACAACAAACAGGTTTTTGTGTGGTTTTTTTTTTTTTTCTCTGCTTTTACTCCAAGTGCCCCCTGAACTGTAATTGCATTTCTGCCTGGACTGAAGATGTTATAAGGATGAGGTGTTTCTAAAAACATTTAATCTGAATGTGCTCACAGCAAAGCCGTGTGTTTTAGGAGTAAAATGGAACACAGTTAACTGGAGTTGTTCTGCAGTTTATCCCCCAATTGCATTATTAAGGAAACTTTTAACCAAAGTCTTGTGGGGACTATTGAAATACTGACTTTTTACCAAAACATCATGTTTAGTTAATACTAAATCTTACCTGTTCTGCCTCTGAACTCTTGTTTACTGCCCAGCTTCAGCTCAACCCTTACCCCTTGGAGGACATTTGAGTTGTAGCCCAAAGGAGGTGGCTCTGTAGTACCAGCAATCTGCTGTATTTTACTCAGGCATACTGGTGTCATTTTAAAACCTGAATTAACTTTTAGTCACTGACTTGCTGAGAATATAAAATTCATTTAATCTTTCTCCAGTGGGACTTACTAAAACCCTTTTCTTGCCAGTTGCTGATGAGGTCTGCCTGAAATTCTCTTCATTATGGTGACCTGCAGCTGAGAGCTCCTTTTCAACCTGCTTACCTCAGTGCTGCTCTCTCTTTGGTAATGGAATTATACAGGATTTATTCATTCTTTGAATTTAAACTGAATCTTGTAAGTCCTCAGGGACAGGCAGCCATTCCCAACTAAATTGCAGCTGGAATGAAGAGGATTTTACTGTCCAAGATCTAGTAGTGTTCATCCTCCTTCCCTTCCTCCATCATCCTCCAACTCCTCTGCCTTCCAACTCTGGTCTTAAATGTTTTTTAACACGGAAATGTACATACAAATATAACTTAGCTTAGTATTGGATGGTTGTACAGTTTGATGGTGGAAGACTTCTCCATGTGTTGGGTTAAATCCAGTGTTTAAAAGCAGAGTGAGGAGTCCAGAAGACAAGACTTTGCAAGAACTACTACTGCTGTTCAACACCTTTTTTACAAAAAATAACTTGTGAGATGTAGGAGGAGCTTCCCAATAACAAACCTGACAAGATTCCAGCAGCATTTGGCCAAGGCCCTCAGGGACATGGTCTGAATGTTGGGATTGTCCTGTGCAGGGACAGGAGTTGGACTCCATCATCCTTGTGGGTCCTTCCAACTCACAACATTCAATGATTCTATGATCTTCTGCATGAGATGTCTTCTGCTTTCCAATCTGCATTGACCTTCTTCTTGTCAGTTGCTCATTAGGTCCACCTGCAATTCTCTTCCTTAGGTTGACCTGCAGCTGAGAGCTCCTTCCTCCATTTGCTGTGTCTTCCTGATAAGTTTTGAACAGAGACTTGATCACATGGACTTCTCTACTACCCAGTCCTTCTCCTTCCTTACCTTCATGGTCATCCAGGCTTGACCAGAAGATCCTTGGAACACATTTTACAATATTTCCAAGTGCTTTTATAGTTTCCTAGAGCTGCTGCTTTGTGTTATCAGTATTTATGCCAAGGCTCGAAGAGCCTTACATCCGAGGCGTTTTGTGAGCAGTTAAAATAAGCAAGTCCTTTGGAGAATATTTTAAGCCTAATTGGAAACTTGTTTTAAAAAGCTTTAACTGTGTCAGATAAGAAGGAAAGCTAAATCTTCAGGCTGTGCTGAAAAATATCCTCATGAGACTGTCAGGGATTTTTAAATTTATTATTTTTTTTTCATTCCTGGCAGATAATAAGAGACTGTGCAGCAATTTTAGACATGTAAAGGTGACCTGTGAGTACCTTTAGTTAATTAACTGATCTTAATACCTTTTTTTCCCCTGTATTCCTGGATATTTTGCATAGAAAATGTGATTCATACTTGGTTTTAAACTCATCTGCCCCTTCTCTCTGCTGTGGGTAAGAATAGTTACACTTTGGGATATATATATATTTTTTTTTCAAAATATTTACAATGAATGTCATCAAAAGGAGAAGGTTTTCCTTTGTAAAGAGAATAAAAATTCTCATGCTCTTGAAAAAAGGGGCTTCTTTAAAACTAAAATTGTGACTATATATAACAGGTAGCCCCGTATCTTACTGCTGCTCCTGACACAGTGAACCAGGGCTTGAGAAAGTCAGGAATAAAAACCCATTTTAATTCTTGAGAACCATAATATTAAAAAAAATATATATATATAGAGTAAGAAAACTCAGAGCAGGTCCCTGTGGAAATGAAAGTTGTTGTTTGTTTCCAGTTGAACAGACTTCACTCACAGTCACGCTAGTGTAGATCTTGCGTGAGTGTGCTGTCATCCGTGTCCTCAAACGCATCGAGATGTGAGCCCAGATGTTGTGGCCAGAGTGGTTTCGTGTCACACCAGATGGGACAGTGTTGAGTCCTCATCATGTCTCTTGGATTCTTCTTCATTTTTGTCTGACACTGAACTGGTACTTGGGGACTGTGTTTGTGTAACACTTGAGTTGAAACTGTTTGGGTCTTGTTCTCTAGGTGTTTTGTCTCATCCTGCTTATAGCTGGGCAAAATCTTAGAATCACAGA
>NW_010329062.1:0-966 GCF_000700745.2 Antrostomus carolinensis
GTCAAGGTGTGGAAGAGAATGAAATTGCAGACTTCCCAGGAAACCTCTCTATATACCTATGAAGTCATGTTGCTACATGTTGGGAGTGTGCTGTGTGTCATTTCTTACATGTATTCTGTCTGGTGTGGTTTTCCTCCTCAGTATAGCCTGTCAGCTGCCTGACCCAACCAGAGGCAGAAGAATGATGAATTTAACCTGAGCAGTGGGCAGTTCAGGGCCGTTGTGCTCAGCAGCAGCTTTCCAATGGGATGGAGAGAGCCAGCAAGGCAGCAAGAGGAAAGCACAGCTGCTGGCAAACAGACTACAGCCATGCTTCTCCTTGGTAGCTGGCTGCCTTCTCATTATGCCAGCCCATACTGTAGCCCTCACCCAAGGAGGACCAGGCACTGGCAAGGTGTAAACCTGTGCCTGCAAAGGTACTATAACATGGGTAAAACAAACTGACTGCAGCTGGTTCAGGTTGTTCCTGACTTCCTGAGAACCTTAATGCCTGTGGGAATCAGGTCAATGACCTTTGCACACTACTAACATACCCACCTGGTGGACCTGCTGTCCTGGATGTTGCAGAGCAGCAAGTCAGCAGTGTTGGTCTGGGTTAAAACAGCAAATGTTGAGTCCTGTATGGAGTCTGGGTCAGGCATAGGCCATGGAAGTGTGCTGGTGTTAGGTAGCTCTGGAAGGAAAACTGTGTGCAGTCCTGTAGAAAAAACAGATGGGGAAACACATTGGCAAATGGCATAAAAGATAAAAGTTGCTATCAGCGTGGCCTATAACACCTCTATATCTGTTGTGGCATCTTCCTCTCAATTGAAAGACCACACCAATACTCGGGGATGAAAGAAGTTTTGATTTCTTGTTTCAGTAGCTGTGCAGCAGCTGTGATTCAGGAGCTATGGAGTTAGATTGGCTAAGTGTGTTGGTGGGGGTACAAAGATGAAAGGCAGATATGGGCATTTCTGTGAGTGT
>NW_010329063.1:0-1818 GCF_000700745.2 Antrostomus carolinensis
TCTCAGTGGTCTCTGCTTCAGGAACATGATTATAAAACCACCAACTGGTCTCTGCCTCGTCTCCTCTACTGCTTCTAGAAGAGCCTTTTAACCATTTCTTGCAACTTGACCACCTGGCATAACAGGTCATGAGCCTGTGCACACCTTGTACAGGTACTTACCTTCACACCAGGAGAAGGGTCTGGGCACTCAGTACAACTTACTGCTTGTACTGAAGCCTGCTTCTGTACCAGTTCTGTCTGGGTAGATGTGTCAGACATCTCCTAAGCTTTCTCTGCAAGAATACTGCCTTTAGCTCTGAGGCGAGTGCCCACCATTCTGTCAGAGATCTAGAGCACTTGTCTGGACTGTGGTGCTACAAGTAGGTAGCAGGGCACTCCCTGTATGCCCTGCATGTGTGAACTGCCGCCCCACGGCCTTCTGGTGCACCACACCCTGTTTGCCCATCCTAGTCGCCATGCTCCTGGTCACTGGCGCTCCCGAAGGGCCATTTAGATCACCCATGGCTGCCCATGGCACCACCCGGCCGTGTCAGCCCCACTTGCGAGATCTTAAGAGCTTTACCTGTGATAATGTACCAAAATGTGCTGTAAATTGATTCTGTTGTAACAGACCAGATAACAGTAATTGTACACAGTGAATTGCTCATAAATATGAAAATGGCATTACAGTTTAACCCAAAATTACACTTTCCATTTTTATTAGAATTTAAAAGTTACTCTTAGAACACCCTGACACAGGAGACATTTGGTAAATTGTGAGGGCAGTTACATAACTGAAATTTAAATAAAACTTTACGGCTGCCTATCGTTCCAGAGAGTTTAACAAAAAGGAAAGGTATATGAGACTTCAGTATTACTCCTTTATGAGACGCTAATTAACTTGGGGGATCACAGCTACTTCATACTGGAGAACAAATGAAGTATTAAAAAAGTTCTGAGTAAGCTACGGAAAAAAAATGGTAGATTAAGATTCCATCAAGTTTCCCACACTAATCAAGAACAAAGTGACATATCAAAATATTTATGATTTACAAAACAGAGCAAAAGGGCATGTAGAGGGGAAGTTCACACTGTAACTGGAAAGCTCAGCTTCCCCCCCCAAAATCTGAAAGAGGAAAAGAACCATGAAAGAAAATTGCCCAAGAAGCCAGGGATCGGGTTAGGAAAGCCAAGGCCCTGACAGAATTAAATTTGGCCAGAGGTGTCAAGGGCAACAGAAAAAGCTTCTACAGGTATGTGGGGAGAAAAGGAAAACTAGGGAAAATGTGGTCCCTCTCCAGAAGGCAATGGGAGATCTGGTCACCCGGGACACTGAGAAGGCTGAGGTGCTCAATGACTTTTTTGCCTCAGTCTTCACGGGCAAGGGGTCGTGCCACTGCCCAAGTCCTAGAGAGACATGGAAGGGTCTGAGAGAATGAAAAGCCGCCCACTGTAGGAGAAGATCAAGTTCGGGAGCACCGAAGGAACCTGAAGGTGCACAAGTCTATGGGACCTGATGGTATGCATCCGCGGGTCCTGAGGAAACTGGCAGATGAAGTTGCAAAACCACTATCCATCATATTTAAGAAGTCCTGGCAGTCTGGTGAAGTTGCTGCAGGCTGGAAAAAGGGGAGTATAATCCCCATTTTTAAAAAGGGTAACAAGGAAGACCCAGGGAACTACAGGCTGGTCAGTCTCACCTCAGTGCCAGGCAAGATCATGGAGCAGATACTACTAGAAACTATGCCAAGGCACATGGAGAATGAGAAGATGATTGGTGACAACCAACATAGTTTCATCAAGGGGAAATCATGCCTGACCAATTTGGTGGCCTTTT
>NW_010329064.1:0-3198 GCF_000700745.2 Antrostomus carolinensis
AACCTCACCAGGTTCCTTTCCGCCCAACTCTGCAGTGTGTCCAGGTCGAAATGAAATGTTTACCTGGAGAACCATTAGATGTCCAAATGTGGCTTTATCTATTTCTCAGAGCTGCTGCTTTAATGGTCTTGACAACTTCCTAGTCCAGACCTAGGCCAGTTCTCCAAAGGATGCAGCTTGGGCTGATGGGTTGGTACCCACGGTGGGATGAGGAGCTTGCAGGCATGGCTTGAGGGCTCTGCTGCCCTGTGGGGACCTGGTGTCCTCAAGTCTCAGGCCAATTCTCTGTGCTTGGACTCTACCTGGGTGGAGGTGGCTGTCCCCGCTTGCTCCTTCTCTCTCAGCTCTGGTACCTCCTGACAATCAGAAGTGCAGGGGTCAGAACGTAGTTACCTGTGTGACTTCAGTGGCTGCTGCAGTCCTGGATCTTTGGCAGGTGGAGGAGAAGCTGTCCCAGCAGACAATCCTCCTTAAGGACAGTGTGATAAATTCTCCTGTACAGCTCTTGATCTGAATGTTCTGACTTGTGTACTTGCCCTGGCAAATCTGTAGGCAAGAGCTGTTGCAAACCAATGCAATATTGGGTCCCACGGGGCTGTCCTCTTGCTGAAATGAGTGTGGAAAATAGAGAGGAAACATCAACACCTTCCTTCTTTCCCATCCACAAAAAAAAGTTAAAGGTCAAAGTGTTTTTAGTGTGGAAATTTGGGATGGGGTGGTTAGTTGAAGCTGGACAGAAGCAGAACTTGGTCTCCAAATTTCTGGTATTGTATTCAGGCAGCAGCTCATAGGTTGGGCTTTTACATAGATCCACCCTGAGAAGTGCAGGACTTGTGGTTTAGACTCCAAAAAGTTCATCACCAATTCCACCCTTTGCTATAAGGATTTTGGGATATGGAGGGTTTGCTTTTTGGATCTTGCAGCTGAGTGGGATGAAGGCACAGCTCAGAAGAATTGTCCACGTTTCTGAAGGTCCAGTAGGTTTGGTCTCAACTGTGTGTGCTGTCATTAGCTGTGGTGCAGCTTCACCCAGTGCTCCAGGCTTTAAATTTGGAAGCTGTCCTCTTATATCCACCCATCCATCCCACCCCAGCCTGTAATCACACCAACACTACTTTCTCAGTGTCTGGGATTAATCCTGATCCCCAAGGGAGCAAGTCTAGCGAGGGTCCCTTGGTCCATATCTGGAGAAGAGTCCCAGCACCACCTTGTGTTGCAGATCTCAGGGCTTGGAATTGTCAAGCCATAGCAGGTGACCACTTTTGTCTTATCACAGCTTCCCTAAACTTTGCTATTTCTAACTGGAAGTGTTAATTCAATAGCGTCTTTAATATTTTTCTGGGGTTTTTGGCATCACTTTTCTGTAGGGTGAAGGATTCAACGTGCCTCCCACTATTAATCCATGTAGTGTGAGCTGTCAAAATGGTACTGTCGTCCAGAGTGAATTTTTCCCCTCCCAAACCAGCCAGGACACACTATGTGGGGTTTTTTGGGGGTTTTTTGCACAAGAACATACAATTTCCAGTGAAAAAAAGGCAAGAAAGTGCAATTTGAGGGGATGGCATTTAATTGGATATCACACACAGAATCACAGGGGTTGGAAGGGACCTCAGGAGATGATCTAGTCCGACCCCCCTGCCAAAGCAGGTTCTCCACAGCTGGATATAGCCAACTGGTTTTCTGTCCTTGTTATTTATCCTATTACAATATCTGTTTTTATCATAGAAGATCTAAACTTTTACAAAATAAAAGGAGGCTTTTGTAAAAAAAGTTATAAAGGGTTTGTTAAAAATTCCAGTAAATGCATAGTATTTAATTTCCTTTAAAGAACATTGAATCAGCTCGTGCAATAATGAGGATGTGTGTTTGTTACCTGCTTTTATAAGTCTTGGCCTTCCAGGGAAAATTGTATCTGGACTAAGGAAAGAAGTCGAGGGGGGGGATTGCTTTGGGGATTGGTGTGGAAGGGAACTGTTAACTCAAACTGCTGATCCAAGTCAGGTGATGTTTTAAAGCTGGTGTCTCCAGTGGGATGGTACTTCAGGACTGTCAGGTTCTGCCTACTCAGGCTTCTTTAAGGAGAGCTTGAATTTTTGCAGCAGTCGCTCTCCAGCTCTGACTGTTGGTCTCTTGCCCTCTTCTGGACAGCCTCAGGAGGAAGCTCACGTGCACAGGCAGCAGCTAAAAGATGCTACAGATGGGAAGAGCTTTCCTGAATGTGTAATTGGAAGGTGATGACATCGTTTGGATTTGCACGTGTGTCCTTTGCTTCTGTGTTTGTGACCTGCACTGTGCAAAGGCAGAGATATCGGCGATGGTGAATCTCAAAGATGCTGCTTGTTAGGAGGAGGCACTTCATAGAATCCCAGACTGGTTTGGGTGGGAAGGAACCTTAAAGCTCATCCAGTTCCAACCCCCCTGCCAGCAGCAGGGACACCTTCCACTAGACCAGGTTGCTCAAAGCCTCATCCAACCTGGCCAAGAACACTTCCAGGGAGGAGCAGCCACAGCTTCTCTGGCCAACCTGGGACACTGTCTCACCACCCTCACACCAAACAATTTCATCCCACAGCTTCTCTGGGCATTTGGCATCTTTGTTGTAACTTTTGTCTTTGACACTGAGACAATAATAAAGGAAAAGCACTAGAAACTGCCTGGATGAAAGGCTGGTACAGAGGAACTTGCAGACTTTGTCAGTGTATCACACTATGGCAGTGCTGCAGCAGTCTGTTTTCAGATGAAATGTGGGTTTATATCTGTAAACCTGTCCAGCTCTACAGAGGAGAAGGTGGCTGCTGGCTGCTGCCTTCAGGAAGGTAGGACGTTTGTTGCTGTGAAATTCACTGTTTCATTCCTACGTGATGAGCCCTGAATCGCAGATTTAGCAGATTAATTGCACTGATTTTTGCAGAGCTTTTACCTGGTGCTTATCCTTTGGCAGGAGGGAAAGGAACGCTGATTAATACTAATTAATACTAACTAATACTAGTACTAATGTCCTGTAAACAGAGCCTGCTGGTAGAGGAGTACATTTTGGTGCTGGTTTCAGACAGTGGATAACATGCATGTGGAATATTTCCCCCAAAATCCGTAGTGGATGAAACCTGCTGAGTAAAATGCCGTTATCTCTGCTGCTAAGCCGTATATGTTTGGGGCTTTTTCCTTTTCCTTCCCCCTTTTTTCCCCTTCCCCCTTTTT
>NW_010329065.1:0-2278 GCF_000700745.2 Antrostomus carolinensis
TCCTATAAATTAAAGTGCCTTGTCACCAGTTAGGGCAAGTCAGCCAAGGTAAGGCTTGAATGAAACGACACTTTAATATGTGGCAACATGGATATTTCTGGACAGTGGTGCTGCTGACACAGCCTTCTAAGCAGTGCCACGTATTTTCTGCAGGAACGCTATCGCAGTGGGTCCACAACCTCTAATTTGTCTGTCTTGAAGTTGCCGCGGATGCATTAGCCTTACCCCGCTGTGGTGGTGTAGGATCGCGGTCGCTTATCCGAGGCGGTTACAAAGGGACCTGCAAAACCCAGGCGGGGAAAGGTAGCGGCTCGGTGTGTGTGTGTGTGTGTGTGTGGCCGTGTTCGTAATACCTACAGTTCTGCTGCTTAACTTACCGGGATGATGTGCAGATGCATTCTAATGGGGATGGTTCTTTAGCTCAACTCACATACGTGAGCCTTTCTATACCAAAGAAACACGCCATGTGAAACTGTATGTGAGGAACATGAAGCTTTGATATTTGAATAGCAATTGCAGGTTTGTTTTTCCCCATGACCATAATATTATGTGATAACTGAGGATTGAAATTGCAGCAAAAAAGGACCTCTTGCAGATTTACCTTTAGCTTCTTGTTAAAGCTGAAGCAGTGACCCAACTTTACTTTGTGTAAAGGGCACTGTAAATGCACAGCCAGAAATGTATCCTTTCTTCATTTTCTTCTAGCCCACCCCCATGGTATCCTTGTCAGTGAATAAAAACTGCTGTGTACCTTTAGTTCACACCGCGTTTTCACCAATTGCGCTGCCAGTGGTCTGGAACTGAGTGTTTTTGCAAACAAGGGGTTCTTCGGGATGGCTTTAGTAACGTGTATCTTTGAAAACAATGTGGTCCTGAACCTCTCTCTGCCTGCGTATGTCTGTGTGTGCCTGTGAAAGAGAAAGTCTGGTTTGTGTACATGGGTGACAAGATAAGAGGAGGACAGGGTACGAAAGCCAATGAAACGTGGCAACTGTACGCCCCTGCATGTATTTCTGAGTCGGTCTCTGTAAAGCAGTATGGACATTTCTTATATTTCACTGCAGTTCATCATTCAGATTAGGGTTTGGGATAAATCAAATTTCACGTGCATCAATGTCTCATTAGTTTTTCATGATCAAAAGAAATATGATATAAAGCACAGGTAACATTATGTCTTCAGCACAGGTGATCAAATCCCTACCTCTATTCAAGGTACAGATTTTATTTTTCATTCCAAGACACTAAGCGTGGCTTCTACATTTCTAAAGCATTACTTCTGTGCTGCAGTCAGTCATATATAGTTGTGTGAAAACACTGAAGCCTTCCTTCTGCAATAATTGTCCTTCTTCTGGATGATAGTAAATCTTTGTCTTCAGGGGAAATACTAAATTCATTTAAAAGTTTGGCATAAGTTTGGCATTTTGCCCAACTGTAAAGGTAAGGCTCATTTAGAGAAATAATCCAAAGGCTTCCCTAATCTACTCCACTGCCTTTGACAGAATATTTAATTGCATACTTTTCTGAGGAAGACATGGTGCATTATATTTATCTAATGCAAATTAAGGTGTGTATTTTTTTTTTAATTTTAATGTGGACCTATGGAAACAGTGTAATAGTTTTCTTTTGTAGTTAGTTAAAATTACTAATCGTCCTACTTAAGGACTCCAGTAGATAACTTTGTTTAATTTCTACTTAGAAAGACGTACAAGCAAACAGAAAAAAAAACCAAACAAACAATACACAACCCATTTGCTGTTACCTGCTCCCTTTAAAAAGTGACAGGAGAAACAGTGTGTCAGACAGCACTTTCCTTTAAATGGGAGCAGATCCAGTGCACAAGCATGGCTTAGGGGGGCACTGCGTTCCTGACTGAACCATTCATGGATGAGATTCAAAACTAAATTCTGTCTGCATGTAGGTGCTGAGGATCCCGTTAAGGCTTCACCAGGACAGGAGAGCTGATGCTGCTACTAGAACAAAATGCCAGTTGAAGTTTTTGTGCTTTGACCAGTTTAATTCCCCGAGTAGTTTAATTTGACAGCAGCATTCTTTACTACCTACATAAAAATTGTTGTCGTCTAGTTTTTTTGTCCCGCAATGCAGAGACTCTAACTCAACCACTTTGCTGGTGCATGCTGTGCTAGCTTGTGGTAATAGTTCTGGTGAACATATGCAATGTTATAAAACAACTGGGGATAAATGTCTTCAACATCCAAAATAAGTGTGAGCGAGTGCATGTGTGCATGCCAGAAAGGTGCAGTTCTTACTGTAGCAGTAC
>NW_010329065.1:2309-10247 GCF_000700745.2 Antrostomus carolinensis
AGGGAACAATCTGTATTTAAAAGTGATTATAAAAAAAATAACTGGCTTTAATAAGGACTGGATATTTACCAACAACTAGAAATAAACATATTTAAAATGTGAGCACTTGAGTTGTTAGTTCTCAGCACGGTTGTATGGAAGACTTCAACCTACATCTCAAGCTGATAAATGAAATTTGAAGGTTATGAAAAATCCTATTCCATGTCTAGAATCTCCTGCTGATAATAAACATTTCTGATAATACAAGTAGTGCTGAAAATTATCAGTGTTATCAGATTTAATCAAACCACCTAAATACCAGTGAGTCATCTGTTCCATGCAGATGAACATGAGCTCTTGCTAGGACAGTTAACAGCTAGTTAGCTCTGGCAGATCTGTCCTGCAAAGGGACCTCAGCTAAATCAGCCCTCATGACTTGCTGGAGCACAATTTGCTTGTAGGCAATGCAAAATAACAGGTGGCAACTGACAAGACAAGAGGGGAGGAAATACCTAGCAAAAAAAATCAGTATAAAGTGATTCTATTCATGGAAGAGATTCTCTGCATCTTCTCCTAGAGGCAGGAGATGCATATATGAAGGTTTTAAGTGGAAATAATATGAAAACCCCAAAATTGCCTACAAAGTTTTATATAATCCAGCACATAAATCTCTCTAGCATTAATTATAGTAGAAAGATTATTTTCCTTAGTCAGTAGTGTTCTAGTTCAAAGAGAGTATTGTGCAGTGATAAATCAGGGTGAACTGCTTTAATTTCACCATTTACTTGATGGGCAATCTTAGACAAGTCCCCGAAGCAGTCTGTAACTTTATGCAGGACATGAACATTGCATGATAATTACAGAACAAATATTGTACAATATTGTTTTAAAGAAATACTACAGAGCCTAATACTGAAGTGTTAGTGTCTCCATTACTCTGTAAATTGGTTTTGATTATAAACACAGTTTTGCTCTCCATTTCCAGAAGGTGAAGCTACATGGAATTTGAAAATTCAGTCCAAGAACTGAAGTAGAATTTTTAAGAAGCTCCTGAATTGGGAGCCAAAAAAATTCTGTCTCCCATAAGGGAGAAGGAAGGCTGGCAGAATGATTTTTTTTTTTTTTTCCTTCAAAACCAGGCTTCATCAGACAAACTACTGATATGAGATGCTTTAAATAATGTACCATTACTTTTTTGGACTGGTCTTAATATGCAGATGGAGGATCAACAGAAATTTAAATGGAATCAGTTGGGAATTTAAAGGGAGTGAGGTAATGCTACGCAGACTACACTCCCTTCAAATCCCCTGAGTGTCATGCATAAGCCTAGTCTCGTTTTGGGGGGTTGGTTTTTTTTTTGGGGGGGGAGGAGGGAGTTGTTTTGGGTTTGGGTTTTTTCTACATAATTTCTTTCTCCATTGAACACAACTGGAACAACATTGTCACATAGCTCTATAAGTAACTGATAAGCAACTTGGTGGCATTTGCACATCTGCAGTTCTTGTGTACTGAAAATACATTTAACAGATGCCTGAGGCCTGTAAGAATTGTGATTTTGTGTGATGGCAATTGCCATTCATTTTTTTGTCGAATCACTTCAAACCTGAGTAGAGTTAAGGCTGGTTTTGTTATCACAGGAAAGGCAGAGCTTTATTTTACAATCACAAACTTGACTCACCACTATGTATGAAACTCTTTGTTTCTTTTAAGCAAATATTCTTGCAATGGGGAGTATATTTAGGTCATGAACATATTTTTCCATCCTTACCCCACCTGACCTAGCATTCAGTCTAATTTATCTAGTGCTTACATGGACAATTATTAAAGAATATTTGTGAAGTGTCATATAAAAATACCCAAGCCAGCTCAGGTCCTGGCTGCATTTCTACTGGAAATTGGACTGTAGCGACCTTTGAGATTTTTTTATCTGTGTACTGCACAATCTTTAATGTTGAACGCTGAAAGTACTTCACAGGAGGGATCAGTCACATTGTCTTTATTTAGCAGATGGGAGCAGTGAGGCGGTAGGACAGGTATGCTTTTCCTTAAGACAGTCTGCTGGAGGTGGAACTGGGGGCTGCCATGTCCTTGTCCAGTTCCCCCATTAGCTGAGGGCAGTGGACCAGATATTGCAAATTATCCAGCTTCAGGTTCTTCATGTGCTCTCGTAAGATCTTGCACTTGAATTGTTTTCAAGTGTTCTGTGGAGAAACCTGTTCCTTCCTGCTGGTGACATAGGAAGCTTAGTAGAACTAAAGTATTTGCCTGAATACAGGTGGTCTAAATACTGCCCATCATGGCTTCTCCCTGTGCAGTATTCCTGTTGAAAACAACTCTGTACTTGGTTGACTCTCTATTATGATATTTCCAGGTGTATCATAGAATCACAGAATGGTTTGGGTTGGAAGGGACCTTTAAAGATCATCTAATCCAACCCCCCTGTGGTGAGCCGGGATCTTTTCACCAGATCAAGTTGCTCAAAGCTCCATCTGCTCTGACCTTGGATACTTCCAATGATGGGGCATCCACTTCTTCTCTGGGCAGCTTATTCCAGTGTGTCCATCATGCACTGTATTGTTTCATAATTTATTGCCATTAAGCCCTTATAGCCACAGTTATGGATGCATACATGGTTACACATGCAGACATATTCTTTGGGAAGGTACCAAGAAGTGGAAATCAGCTTTTGAAAAAAAGAATGATACTTGATATTGTTGAAAGCATGTAAAAGTTACTGATCACGTTGTGTGACAGTACAATGAGCTATTTGACCCAACTCTGCTTATTCTCACGGATGAGAATGTGCATTTCCATAATTATATTCAATGATTTATTTTGAATAATATTTTATGATTAGACCACTTAACTGAATGAGTAATATGTTGTTACACCAAAGTTACTTGATTGAATTTGGATTCATTCATTTGGATTTGAATTCTGTTTAATTCACATATTACTCTTATTGGATGGTAGGAGAGCTGTGAATGAAAATGTTTTGGTCCAAGAGACTGTGAAGTACCTTTCATTTCAATAATTATGCCTTGCCCAGAGGAAATATTTTTGTTCTGTCTTTTCCTTGTAAACACTATTTCTGTATCGGGCAGTTGTTAGAATGAGGCTTAAGCTGGCACTTGGAACTGGGGCAGGGGGTGAAATTTCTCAGGCTTGGATTCGGTTGAACTTTCTGGCATGTTCTGCTGTTGGTGGTACTCAAATTGATAGAATAAATAATTTAAAAAAATAACAACATAGAGACCATCTCTGTAGTAGTAGGGCAAGCTTTTGAGATATTTGGAACCGGGTTAGAGACCCTGTCACAGTGAATTGTGTACTATTTGTAAAGTACAAGTGCTCCTTCAGTAGAGAACCTTCCTATAATTAGTAAAAATTTTCATAGTTTAGCAATGGTGGCAGGAGAGGAAAAGTGTTGCTATTAATTTTGAGGGTGTTGAAGTGCATATATGTGTATTTGTGCATATTTGAAGGAAAAAGTATTTGCTAATGGGGCAGTAGCTCCCGTAGTTTGTTCAATAGTGAGAAAGATTTCATGTGACTGTAAGAAGGTATTTTTAACACTGATATATTGTATTAGCACCTGGGAACTGCTGACTCTTCTACGGGTAAAATCTTGGCTTTCAGGAGAGGTGAAATAAAACTAGGGCATATGAGCAGCACTGTAGCATGGCAGCTATTAACTGCCCATGGGAACTGCCAGTATTTAAAAATAAAAAGAAAACTAATTTATGTCTGGATTGCAGTCCTCAATCACTATTTCTTTTATGTTTTACATTTTGTTCTTTCTAATAAATAATAAGCCTTCTTATTGGAGTCATAAAAAAAAAGCTACACATCATTTATTACATGCAATTTCCACACACTTTGCTGATGAAGAAAATTTGTTATATATTTGCTGTTCAGTAAAGCACAAATTCTTGCATTCATATTAGAGAATTTGAGCTCAGAGTTATTATCTTGCCTATTCAGCCTTGAGAGATCTTAAATATTTCTGTATTTGCATGGCAGAAGGTGTAAAATAATCAGTTCATTGTGTGTTAAGTTGGGATATTTTTCCTGTGTTTTGTTTTGGTTTTTTTTATTGTGAACTAAGACTTCTTTTAGAAAACTGCTGAAGAAATGTAGTGTTGGTTCTTATACTCATTCATTTTTCTATGAATGCACAACTAGCACTTGGAAATCCAACATAGCTTTGTATTAGAAACCCTTCTATAGTGGTTTTGGAAAGTGGTATGACAATCTTCAAGCAAACATATTTTTCCAAGTGGTGCTCAACATTACTAGCTGGTTGAGCTTCTTTCAGTGTCAGGTAAAGACTGCAAAGTATTCACGGAACAATTGATTCATACAAGGTCTAATGTTTCCTAAATGACCTGGATTTTCTTGTTAGTCTGTGTATTCTCGGGACGGCTGCCCTGGGCATATGTGCATTAACATGGTGGGTGCCCCAGAGTTGCCCCAGGGAGCAGCATGGTGGGAAGGTGGTTACTGTTCCTGGAGCAGATGATGTGACCTGATCAAGTGCCTTCAAGCAGCAGCAACCTTTTTCCAGGTGCTTACCAGGCATGTTATGGGCACGCAGGCTGTGCATGGGTTATAGGTAGGGTGCAAGTCCCCAGTGCTGGCCAAGTACCGTGGATCAGTCCCTTGCTTACTGCTGGGACATAAGTGCATTGGCCTGGTGATGTGTGGCGTGTGTGCTGTAAATGGGATGCTGTAGGTTTAGAGGGTTTGGAGGGAGTGATATGAATATTGTCCTGGAGGTGGTTTTTCTGTTTCTCAGAACAGCTGCATCATGCTAATACCAACCATATTTTATTCTGTTTGTGAAAAACGTAAGTGTTGGAAACCTCTTGAGGAGGAGTCAGTAGGTAGACGTGTGTTATGGCAGAAGCTTTTTTAAAGGGCTTGGGTGGTTGTTTTTTGTTTGTTTTGTTGAGTTTTGTTGGTTTTTAGTTTCTTGGGTTAATTTTCTGCCTGGTTAGAGAGCTATGTCATTTTATATGAAAGTTTGGCAAGTTCCAGATCTAATGCTGTGAAAATGGGGAGAGCAACAGGCTGAGTGTGGGGAAAGAAAAACAGGGCACCTTTATTTTGATAATCTTTCTGTAGCAATGAGGGAGATGAATGGAAAAGGTGACCACAGGGATGTTCCTTTGCACATGTCTTTGAAAAGTAGCCTCCTAGACAGAAACCTATTCAGGAGGTTTGTAAATACCTCTCAAGCAAAGCCAGCAGGAAGAGCTTTGTTGACTATATAGCCTTATGTTGTGACTTGAAGGCTAGTGATGAACTCGAGCTGTTTCAGACTATGTAAGGTCAGGTGGGGACTCATTTCCTAAAGCTGTTAATGCCCACTGTGCTATTAAAGTCAGTTTGGCTTGTGTTGTTACATTATGGTAATGTGTTCAGTCAAATATACTATGTCATGTCAATGCACCTATATATTTCCTAGTTCCGAATCAAGACAGGAAAAGCTTTGTTTTGTTTTTTTGTTGTTGGGTTTTGGTGGCTTGTTTTTTTTTTTAAAGAAGAAAAGGTAGAACATTCTTGGAATGCAATGAGTTTACTCCACAGGACCATTGTGTGATAATTATTGCTCATTACATTATAATGAGCACTTGCTCTATTCATTGTGGAGCTTATTATATTTTAATGAGTGTTGTGACTCCCCTGCAGAGCAAAATTCAAGAATGTCCCCATGCACGTGGCTCACTGAAATGGATGTGTTACACCTTTTGGGACTTGTGTGCATGTACTTACTTGCAACATACAGCTGTAATTTTGCTTTTAAAAGCAGAGCGTTACTTTTCTTAACTTTGCAGAAATCCAAAACCATGGATGCTTCTATACTTAGCATTCATATTTCATGCCAGGTGAAAGATGAGTGGTTTTACTAAAAGACTCTTGTATTAAAGGACAGCTTGTAAATATTTTGTTCAGGACTTCAATGTATTCATTAAAATTAAAGCTTGTGAATTAATGTGATTTGCTATGCAACTCTCTCCAAATCTACAGCTTTCAGATTCATGTTTATGTTTTTTGAAAAATATTAGTAAACATTTAAGTAATCTTATGGCATCTGTAAACTAAATTGGGGAACTTTAAAATAGAATTGACTTTTGTCTTCTGAGGATCGTCAGCAATCTGGCAACACTGTATTCAAAAAAAGAGAACTAGAAGCTAAATGCCTGTCAGTCTGTCTAGTCGGTCTTTGTAGATTGCTGGTGATCTTGCTGTGACACCAGAGCTTTTGATAATGACATTCCTGTAATGTCCACATACAGTGTTAGCCCTAGAAGGAAACACTTTGCTCTGCTCTATCATCTCTTGATGTTGCTGTCACACAAGCAGCTTCAAAACAAGGCAGACTGTTTGAAAAATACTGTTCTATCAGCATTCAGACTTAAAAATATGAACTGATTTTCTGATATGGCAAAGTTGTTTATCCTTTGCAAAACCTGAAGGCCACTTTCATTTTCTTATTTTAAAAACTGCAGTATTAGTAAATTCAAACTGATAGATAGCTCTTTAATCAAACTGTACTTTTATTTTCTGTATCCTTCCTCTACTGTGTCACTTTTATTTGAACACCTTTTACCGTCCACAGAGACTTGCAAGCAGGAATTAGCTGAATTTATGAGTACACGACAATTATTTATTGGCTGATACAAACTGTAGATAGGTAAGGCTAACCTACTCCTAGGCAGAAGGTAGTAATACCTCCTAACTCAGATGTGGGCTCCTGCTGAGTCCCTTTGCACCAGACAGGATGGGGCAAATCATTGTTCTTACTGTGGTTTTGTCTTCTCAACTCCCCACTTTTTTTCCTTATGTCTTTATACTTTTTAATGATTTTTTCATTACTGCCCACTCGATATTTTCACTTCTGTCTTTATTTTAGCTGTAGCTACATGAGAGGTCCAAGTTCTTTGCTCCATTTTGGTGGAGTCCTCAATACATTATATTTGGAACAAAGATGGACTTTAGTTGCAGAAACAAAGAACTTTAGATGGATAATTTAAATCAAATTTGGTCCCATCCCTGCTGTAACTGTGAACATATTTTGTCTGCAGGAAATGTTAGCTTATGGTCTGCACATAATGACTGGCCCTTTAAGTTCCTGTCTCCCATATATCTCCTGCCAATGAAAGGAAGTGTTGTATACCTGATGTGCAATTCTGCTGAGTAATTTTAGCAATTGATTAAAAAAAAAGCAGAAGGGAAAGGATAAAAGAGATTAAGTAAAGAATTCAATAACAAAGTAAAAGTACATCATTTAAAAAAGAGATTGAAACCTTTTTTTTGGATATGATACAAGAAAAGAAGGGCATGACTAAACCTGTTTTTTGCTTCTCTTGAAGTATTGTTCCAGATTATTATAGTAAAGGTGTCAATTAGAGTCAGCGCCTTTATGCTTCCTTATCTTTTTTCTTTTCACAAGAAGATGTAGTTAGTTTTACAGGTTACCACATAATGAAGTTGATTTTTTTTTTTTCCCTCAAGAACCTATTTATGCGGTAGGTATCTTGCTCCTAAAGAGGATTAGAAGCTTAGACCCAATAATCGTTTTTTATAAAATATTTTTAGGATATTCTGACAATATACTAGGTAGTCAAAATTATGTCAATCTTCTACTTAATTTTGGCTCACCAGGGCAAAATATATTTGCAAACCAAGTTGGATCCCAACCTTGAGCTGTATCGAGATCCTCAGTCAAGGGCCTCAGCTTTTTATTGGCATGTCTGCTCAACAGCACAGAAAGAACTTTTGCAATGGAGAAGTTATTAACCTTCCCGTCATACTGACCAAGGGGCTTCTCCGCAGCTACCATCACTATTGTAGCCTGAATAAAATGCACAAAAAAGTTGTAATCAGGAAGCAGGTCTTTGCAGCAGAATTGACACGAGGACTTCTTGCATCTGGGCAGGAACAACCCCAGGT
>NW_010329066.1:0-331 GCF_000700745.2 Antrostomus carolinensis
AGGGTTTCCAGCCCCTCTCAGATAAATTAATCCATCTTCACTCAGTGACTGGACAGCTTTGACAGTGACAGTTCTGGAGGAGCATGGATGGAGGGAATCCACTGGATTTTGTGGACCTGGATTTTCAAAAGGCCTTTGGAAGGGTGATTTGTCAAAGGCTATTAAAGAAATGAACTCACCACGGGTTTGGAAAAAAAGGTCTTGAGATGTACTGAAAGGTGCTAAAGGTTAAGGGAGAAAAAGGTGGAGGTTAATGGTCAATTTTCCAGGTGGATGAGGGTGAGTAGGGGGGTCCATGAGCCCACCCTAAAGGGACAGGGTGGGGATGTCC
>NW_010329066.1:362-1656 GCF_000700745.2 Antrostomus carolinensis
GCAGGGCTAGTGTTCTCTGGAGAACAGTTGTGTGAAGTGCTACAGACACTTTGGTGCTGAAACCACCTCGCTCTGCATCGGAGCAGAGCCTGATCTGATTAGCAGTATTTTTATACTCCATCCTTCATACAAGACTTGTCTGTCCAACTGCTCAACATTAGTGAAAACTGCAAACAAATCAGAGGGTTTCTTCCAGTTAGGGAAGTTTTCTGAAAAACCTTCCTGTGAAAGCTTTGTGGCCTCCAACACCTTCAAGAAAACATAGATCTTTTCTCTTAGAATCAGAAGTTGCTGATCCAAATTGGCTTCTTAAATGTATTAAATAAAATCTAGATGAACACAAAGGAAAGGAAGGAGAAATACGCTTAGGTTTCTGGTATTTATTGCAAACATACATCAAAGGTGACTTTTTATAGAAGTTAAGGTCAGAAAACATTAAATCAGTTGTGTATCTCATTGATCATTAACCGTCACCACCTTCCTTCTCTCATGAGCCCAGTAATTTGTGTTTGGGGAAGGTTACCCTCCAGGAAGCAGTCCTCTTCATTTCCAGAGGTTATCAATGCCCAGTTTCTCCAGTATAAATTGCTTTGAATGGATCATCTTCCTTCCTGTTTAATATTTGTGGTTTATTTCCGTTTATTTTCTCTTAAACTATGTCCTGTTTCCAGCCCTTGATTTGTTTTTATTTCTCCACCTAAACACAAATACATTTACATACATGTATGTTCAAGGATCAGATAAGCTCTGCTTCCAACAGCTTGCCTTACCTGTCCTCTCGGCTGTATAATCCTTTTTTGTAGTCACTGCTTTTGGGATGAGGGTGCTATTCTGAGTGTAGTCTGCTTTTTTATGTCCTAGATGTGTATTTTTACCTTAAGCCTTATTTAAATACAAAGTATTAAAATACAGTTTGTCAAGGCTAATTTTCTTTGTACTTTGAACCCATAATTAAGCCTTAAATCTTTTGCAGTAGCTTTAAAAACCCACCAAGATCACGTAATGTCAGTGATTACAACTGACAGATGTTTTTGAGGTCTAACAGTCCTTACTCCATTTTAAAAGACTCTGTTGATATGATGTAGTTCATATTTTCAGTTGTGCAGCAGGAAGCCACGAACTTTATGGCGAGTTCCAGCATCTGTGGTTAGTGGGAACCAGAGCCGTGGTGAGCTCTGCTCCGGACTGGCAACGGAGCACGAGTGAAAGGTGGTTCGTAAAGCAGGAGGTTCAGTGTGGGCAGCAAAATGGGAGAAGCTGCTGTTACAGGATCCCAGAATGGCCTGGATTGGAA
>NW_010329067.1:0-495 GCF_000700745.2 Antrostomus carolinensis
ACTTCACCCAGAGACCCCAAAACTGCCCCAAGATCCTGCCAGTGACCCCCAAAACCCCCCTGGGAACCCGTAAATCCCCTGGGGACCCCCAAATTCTTTGAGGACCCCCCAAAACTCACCTCCCCCAGGAACCAAGCGACGAGGAAGCCGAAGAGGACGGCGTCGTTGGCCTCGCGGTCGTACCAGGGCACCCCGATGGAGCAGCTCTCCCACAGCTCCCCCTTCCACCGCTCCAAGCTCCAGGCTGTCGCCCCAACATCCAACAGCACCACAGCGGGGCTCCCCTCGATCAGCCAGCGCCCAAAATGCACCTGCACCCCAAAAACAGGCACCCCAAAATCTTCAGCACCCCCAAAAACCACCCATGGGTTCCTTTCTGGATGAATTCACCCCAAAAATAGGAACCCCCAAATCCTCTGAGCTTCTAAACTCTCCAGTCAGGGTCCTCTTAATGAATCAGTGTTCAAAATGCACCTGCACCCCAAAAACAGGCAC
>NW_010329068.1:0-14514 GCF_000700745.2 Antrostomus carolinensis
CCCCCGCATCCCCTCTACCTCACCCCTGCATCACCTGCACCTTGCCCCCCGCATCCCCTCTTCCTTGCCCCCTGCATCCCCTGCACCTCAGCCCCTCATCGCCTGCACTTCGACCCTGCTCACTGCCTCCCCCCACTCCACTCCTCTCCTCCTGGAGAATATGTGAGAAGCCATCCCCATTTTGGCTTTCATGCATCCAGATGTACCCGCTGGGTGTTCTCCATCCCCCCAGTGCACCCCGTGCTCAGGTGTGTGCCCTCAGTTTGGCAAGAGCCAGAGGCAACAGTAGTGTTGGTGCAAGTGAGTGTTGGTGGAAGGGGAAGGCCGAGTGGCCTCGCAGAAAAAGCTTTTACTTGGCTGGGAAAAGATACTGGTTGTCCTCAGCTGAAGCACTTGGCTGGTATTACGGCCCTGTCGCTGCCAGACAGAAGGGAGAGGTAGAAGAGAGCTCTCTCTGTGGCAGCCCCATCCTTGCAGCATCCCTGGTGTGGAATGGCCGGTACCAGTCCCACCGCCGCAGGGTGAGACCTCGCAGCCCTCCCAGGCACTCTGTGCTGCTGGGGGAAAGGCTCTACCGCCAGCTGCGCAAGAGAGGGGAAGGCTCCCTTTTGTGTCTCTGCCACTGTCACGGCAAGGGAAGGATGAGCCCTGGCTTATAAAAGACCATTCAGAGGAAAGGAAAAAGTATTTGTTAAGTGAAAAATATTTTATGTCGCATAATACAAGGGTACAAAAAAAGCAGTGTATTTTGCATGGAGGGTTACTAGCAACCACACTGACAAATATTCACTGTAAGGGGAAACACCTCAAGAATGGCTCAGTCAAAAAAGTTTAATCTGCTGAAAGGGCTTACTTGGGGTTTTTTGTGGTTGTTTGGTTTGTTTTGTTTTGTTTTTTACCAGTAACAAGCAGTGGGTGTGTGGAGGTTCTGAGAGGACCGGGACAGGAAGAGAAGCACCTGGAGCTCCCCTCTTGCTGTTTATCTCTCCTCACAGCAGTGGCCAGTGTGCAAACCCCTGAGCAGCCTGCAGAAAAGAAACAGAAACCAACCCACTCACAAGTGCACCTGAGGCTTGCAGCCCAGTTCTTCACGTAGTGAATCAAAAAGCATAAGGAAATGGGAATATTGGAACATCGTGTCCTGTGCTCTTCCAGAGCGATGCAGTCCAGTACCCAGCCAGACCTGCTTTTCCAGTGCTGAGGTGGAATAGATGGCTCCTTACACACTGCACAGCTAACACAGGAGTCCCCCAGACCCCATGTCTTCAAACAGGAGCATGATTGAAGCAGCTGATTACTCACTAATTTGACATTTATGTCCACCTTGGTCTCTTTTGTCTTCCTCCTTCTCTCCTTCCTTCCATAATCAGTCAAAATGGACATGGTCTTCCACACAGTGGACAAGATTTTATCTCTAGTGGGAAACTGAACAGTCTCTGCCTCCCCACCGTACAGCCTTATCACTGGCCATGGGAGTGAGAGGGGAGCAGAAGCTGCCCAGTGGAACTTCCAGCTTCCCATGCAGGCAGGGAGAAAATGAAGATACAAAGTTTTTCCTTCCTTCTCCACTTCCAACTTGCCCTATGCAACAGCCAGTGTGGCTAAACTAGAACAAGAGGATCTTGTTATTCCAACATATTACTCTAGAAACAAAGCAAGTCTGACATGTTCCTGCCTCTCCCATACTGCAGCTGGTTTAAAGACCATGTCAGTCTCTGCGCCTCCGTCATGCTTGTGCAAGTCTTTGTGGAGCTGCTTAGTAAAGCAGCAACAGAAACAGCCCAGCCTGAAGAAATGCTTTGAAAATAAAAACAGAGGGATCACACACAAAACATCTGTATCCCTTGCATTGCCCTATGGAGCTGTTGGAATAAGCAGAAAGACAGCAGTCTTCAGACAGCTTTCTCAAGATAAAATGTCTGCTGGTCTCCACCATTGTTGTACCATCAGAGCCATAATAAATAGGAAAAATGTTCCGATCATTCCTGTGTGTGATACAAGTCCCTGCTTGGTGACTCTCGGGGAGTCCAGCAAGCCCCACAGAGCCTCAGCCTGCCACCTGCAAAAAGCAGCTGCCCTGCCTGAGACAGCAAGTAACCAAAAGACTGTGACACACTCTGACATAGATAAGATGGAGCCCATAAAAGCACTGAGCTAGAAATTCTCCTGCCACCCTCAGGCAAGGGGCTCTGGGGAGGATTTCTGGCTCTGAGGGTCGGTGACCACCCAGGCTGGCACAGCAAGCTGGCACAGGGCAGCCACATCAGCATGGCACTGTGCCCAGCACATCAGCTCTTCTCAGAGAGTTTCCTCACTGCCCTGGGTCATGTCTTTCTCACGAAGATTTTACAGGGATGTCATAACTATACATCTTTCCATATGCACAGTTAAGAATTAGAGCCTTCCTAACCCCGCATAATTATTAACATGAGAGCAATTAGATAGAATATAAAATAGCTTGTTATTGAAAGACCAATGAGGAACATAAAAACCTACCAATTGGCATAAGAAATCTTGATTCCAGAACACTAAAACCCATAACCTGTGGAGTGTTTAGTTTATATAGTATGATTTATGTGCTATAGGATGTATTCGTCAAATTCCACCTGTCCTGTGCTATGAATGAACAGTACGATTCATCATGTAGGTCTCTAGGTAACAGGGAAATGACATCTAGTGTGTCTGGCTTTTGCCTAATCCCACACTTTTATGATCAGACCTTAGAATATTATTTTAAGTTCAACTAAAACATTAATTGGAGATTCTGATTTATAGCTGATTTTTTTTCCTTCTTGAACTGATAAAGTAAGCCATAATGAGAACTTTCTGGATGATAGATGCCATTCTCCCGAGTGAAGCTATCAGCATTTGTCCAGTTTCAGGAATATATATTGAAGAAAAAAAAAGACACCCATATGGCTTGGTGTAATTATGTAGCCCTTCAGAGTAAAAGAACTATTTAAGAGAACACGGCTTCATAAAGCTACGTTTATCTCCTTTTAATTTCTGTTACTTATTCCAAGTCTGTCAGCTTTACATATAATTTTACATTTTGTGAAATGAAGTTGATAACACTGATTTCACAGAAATAAAGGCCAACATTCATAAACTACGATAACAAGCCAACACATGCCTGTGCCTGTGAATGGGAAGGGGGATAAGAAAAAGGCCTTGTTTTGGTAGGCAAACAAATTTCAGTTTGCATTTCACAAGGGATTATCATTAGTCTTGAGCAAACTCAATGTCTGTGAACACCTTACGTTATTCTTATGGTCCACAGGTTTTGCAGAGCTAGCCTGGCTTTGCAGTCTTTCCTTTGATGTAATTTAATGTATTTATTTATTTTTCCCCAAGTAAGAATAACTTTTCCCTAGTTACCATAACTCAGCAGATAGGAAAAAACTCACAGTTACCTAATCTGCCAGATTTTTCTTTGAACCATGGGTAGAAGGCATTACTAGTATTCCTTTCAGATCCTCTGTCTGTACTATCTAATCCATTCTTCACACTATGTTCATATTTGTTTTCCCATGCTGCTTTCTTCTCTTCTGCTTCCCTTATTTTATCATTGGATATTATTCTGTGTGATCATCTTCTGAAAAGAACAAGAAGCTAATGATATTTCACGATTGGAAATGGTCTTTGAATGGGCTTGTAATGAGGTAAAATGAGTTCACCCATCTCTAGTTTTGTATACAAGGTTCTGCTAATAGTGAGAAATACCTTGACAGAATCCCCTTAATTAAAACATTCAACAAACTGACAGCCTGCAATATCTGGCTTTATGGATTTACACAGTACTGTACCATGAACAGTGGTTTGGTCAAATTCTAGGGTAAGATGGTGTGACTTATGCTTTCTTTAGCCCAAAATTATTTTACACTGTCTTGGGTCTCTTGTAATATACTTAAACACATTCAGACTTACTTAATTACCCAGAATTCACAATCATTGACTGATGTGTGACATACATGCTTGTCCCTTTACATGAATCCTCTGCCCTTAGTCTATTTTACTATAAAAAGCTTTGACAACATTATGGTATGATTCACCGGATGTGCTACACTAATTAACTCCTAGTGAATAGTGTAAATATTAACGAATTGTTACTCTGTTGTAGGAATCAATTACAATTTATTTTTTTTGCAAGCAATTGTGGGTTTTTCACCTCTTTTCATAGCACATTTATTTTAAAGTGAAGGCATATAAAAAACGACTGGCAGAAAGTTACTTTCCCATGGAAAGTTACTACAACTCATCTGTGAGGAAAGAGATTTAAATTTACTAAAATAATCCAAAAGAAAAAGAGATATTGTAAATAAAACAGAAACACTATTACATTGTAATATCCATGGTCCTTAACCACAGATGATCTAAGATTCGGGGGAAACTTTCCTTAACTGGCGTGAACAATGTAAACCAAGCCAGAAGCACAAGCTTGCCAAAATGTGTACCAGCCTCTGTTGGTAAAAGTGAAAAGAAAATTAGCACATTGAGAAAGGAAAAAAAGCACATCTCTGGTGTTGACTCTGCAGTCAACCTTTCTGCAGACTTCTCCGTAGCAGTAACAGTTGCTCTCCCTCTTTTCCAGAGAGGTGTGATGGACAACAAGGAATGGGAGAGTGCCTGGAATAAGTGGTGCATCTGTTTGAAGCTCCCGGCAGCAGCTGGGCTGGGTTCAAATGAGTTCGTTGATGGTAATTCTTGAAATGACTTATTCTTGGTGGTGTACTTTGATTAACTCTTTGAAAAAAGTTACATTTAGATTTTATGGGGCAGGAACTGACAGTCATTCTGCAATAGTGTGGAAGTTTATAGTTTACTCAGCAAAAGCTTACATGCTGCTGAATTTTAGAAATGTTGGTCAGCTCAGTACTTGAGAATCCATTCTTGCTGGATTCTCTTAGTTCTCTGGAACAGAAATTAATTGCATAGTTTCAGAGTTTGAATTTCACTTATTATTCATTGTATTCGTAGAAGCACGATCTGAGCAAGGTCTCCACTGTGCAGTTAAGAACATTTATGAACTCTCAACAGCCTGTCCCTGACCCAGCAAACTCATCTAGTTTACTGAGTGCTACGAGTGTAAACCATGCACCGGTAAATTCAAAGGATAGGGTCTTTGTCTTGAGGAACTGACACAACTGATCCAATCCCTCTAAGAGAAGACCCTTACTGACCTCAGCAAACTGTGGATCAAGCTGTAGTTTCAGACATGCCAGAAAAAAAGAGCACGATGAAAATCAGGAATAGCCATTAGTACTGTAACCTTAATATAGCACATTAAATTTTTTTAGATGCATGGTGTAAAATCACTAAAACCACATTTCTACACATATGTCCTCAGGATCACATTTCTGTCATGGTCACTGAAGAGCTATAACCACTAGAAAAGACACACGGCATAATCTTAGTCTGCAAGGAATCAAAAAGCTGCTTGCAACAGGATGTATCAGAGACCTTCTTAGTTTTATGAGGAAGAGAAGTGATGCACTCTCAGTAATGGCTGAGTCACAATCAGGTTCTTCCTTCACCAGACTGCATCTATATTCTCATCTCTGCCTGTCTCCTGTATTACTTGCACTGTACACATTTTATTGGTGTTAGACTCACATTCCCAAAGGCCTGCTCTATGCTTTGAGGAACTCAGATTCCTTACATGTCTTTTCCACTGCCTTTTGGAAATGTAGGAAGTGAATAATATTCTTGCCATGGTGTGTCACATGCCCACATCCCTGTGTTGTCAGTTGGTAGTAAATGCAGATCATTTAGTGCAATGTGCTTCACCTGTCACAGGAGAACATGAATCCAGTTGAGCCACTTACATCGTGCTCTGCTGGAAATGTCAGTCAGTGTGTCTGTATATATCGTATATGTATACTGTAGCAATAGGAACCAAAACGGATCTAGCTGGTTTTGTTGCTATTGTGATAATGTTGCTAGCTTGTGAAAGTTATTGTGGGAAAATTCTCTTTGAATAATTTTAATGATGAATCACAACCACTGGGTTTGGAAAATGATTAGATGATATAGACCAGCATTTCTCAGCGTTGCAGTGGCCAAGTAAAACCACTGCAACATTTAATTACCAACATTCATTTCCGCTTACATAAGGAAGAAATAAAACAAAATAGGTGCAATATAAATAGTAAAGGAATATTCACAGTTGAGTCTAATTGTTATTTGGTTTTAAATGAAAAGTGTGATAATGATAGAATACAAGGAAGTCCTTGGTTAAAAAAAAAAAAAAGAAGTTAGACTATTGATTTAAAGAAGCTGAAAAACAGTAGGCTCAGAAATACTTGCAGAAAGTTAAGCAAATGTCTGCCTTTTAAAAGTAATTGATGACGTGCATATATATTTACATGTTCCTTTCATGGAGAAAATAACAGCATTCTCCACCTGTGAATCCCTATTTGCTGCAAGATGTTTCAAGTGCCATCAGCAACTGATAAAATTAAAGTTTCTCCAATGTTTTGCAGCTTTATTTAAAGCCATCCTACAGGATCTTTAAATGCCAACAAGTTTGTTATTTCATTGACAGGGAATAAATTTTGTGCCTTTCCTTTGTGAAAAGTTCTTTCCCTCCTGTGCTCCCCATAAGCAGTGGTGGTACTTTACCTAAAATTTCAAGTCCTGTATGCAATTTAAAAGAAACAACATACCAGGAAAAAAAAAGGTAGTGTAACACCCAGCTGTTTGTGCCCACTATGTGCAAAGAATTGTATCCATAAGCAGATATTTTCCACTGTTTCACAGGTGGCTTGTTCTGTGATGCTCATCCCTGTTGCCATACATGTTGTTGGTTAAACCATTCTTATGAGTTTTACTATAAAATTTCTCCTCTAAATGTCTGTGAAGGGCAAATAGTGATTAAATCAGTACCTTTGAGAGGTGAAAACCCTGAGGCCACATCAAAATTAGTCTTGGTGACCAATACCTGACAGCTCAGATTAAACTATGCTTTTCTGAGAACCACAATGCAAAGCAACACAGAAGTGAAGGCTTTTCTTTCCTCCTTGTTCTTACAACTAGAAGTTATAGAGAAAAAGTGAGTTACAGCGTGATGAGCTGGGTACCTTGTGATTTGTTCCCCGTAACCAGAGGAAAACTTCATCTGACCTTGTGGATGCGTCGGGAGAGCTGTGAAAAAGCACGTATTGCTTCTGGTAGAGACTGCACCCTGACTGCAAAAAGGTTAATGAAAGTAGAGCCCAGGCTCTAACCTAGTCATTTTATGAAAAGGAGTTTTGGAGAAGAAGGGTTTTGGTGCAAAAATATTAAGGAGGGATGCAAGTTGTCATTAAATAATACAGATGAGTTGGCAGTGAATAAACTTTCTGTTTCCACCTTCCCACTCCCCACTTCACAGTTTGCCTCCCCTTGGTCGTGCCGACACAACTCGATGTTGGGCTGTGAGATAAACCAGATCCCTGAAATGATCCAAGTAAAAATAACCCTCTGACTTTCTTATGACTGAATTATTACTCTTGAAGAGCTCTTGGACCAATTTTAATGCTTATTTTATTTAAAATGAATAAGACAAAAATGATTAATTATCTTATCAGAAAAACACTACTGTTAAGCATTATAAAGTGGTGCATCATGCCTTTTTCAATTCATAGATTTTTACAGCCAGAAGGGGCTAAACATTATGAAGATGATTTCAAGTTCATGGAGAATGAATGAATTGAATTTTGAGTGAGAAGTAAAAATTGACACCCTAAACTTACAACTAGGTTGGCAGGATATCTAAAAATGCAAGACTGCTTATTTTAAAAAGAGAAAGAGAGTGAGAGCTAGCTTAATAACAAGAAAACATGCAAGATCGAGCGTAAGTTTTCAAAAGATAAATTTATCCCAGTTACGTGTTACTGCTGCTTGCTAAAGCTGTCTCTACCTATTTCAAATAGATTGAAAAAAACCCTGTTAAATCATAGAAATGAAAAAGTGTGTATTTCATACAAGTGAAACAGGGAACAAGAGAATAAACAGATTGCCTAATAATCAATGTCTGCCTGAATGCTTGTCAGGAGTAATTTTAAAAGTGCTCAATGTCATGCAAAAGAGAAGAGATGGAAGGTCGTGGGACCTTCAGTCCCTTCAGTAAAATGGCAATGGCATTTTGGTTGCTGTATTATTTGTATAACAAGCGCTGTATTGTGATTCTGCTACTTTTACAAAATGCATTTCATGCTATTTATGCTAAAACACTTTTTTAAAGAGTTGCCTGTGAAAGACAAGGCCCTCATATGCTAGCAGAAAAAATGATTAAGAGTTTGCCCCTATCAGTGCTCTGATAAAAAGTGTAGTCTCAGAGGGAGTTTTGGCCATTGACCTGAATATTACAACTTTCTGCTTTCAGTCTAGCATAGTTTCCTGGATTAGAGAGCACAGTTACAAAACACTTATTCAAGGAAATTTCATTTTGATTCCTGCAGCTGAGGAAGCTTCAGCATCATTTTCTCATCTGGTTCTCCATTTCACTTACTTGGACAACTTTCTTTCCTCTGCTCGAGCTGAAGCAACCTTTTACCAGCACCATTCCAACCATATCTTTCTCTTGGGTTCATCACTATCAGACGGCGTGGTGTAGTACTAGCCTGTTCAATTTTAGAGCCTCTCCTCCCACATGGTAGGTAGCTGGGACTTCTTTGGTTACAGAAAATTAGTGGTGGGAGAAGCTCCACCATTTTTCTAGTGAGATTTTAGAAAAAGAGTGAAAGATGCTCTATACCTTTCAAGATAGAAAATAAACACAGATTTATTCAGCCATTCTAGATTGTAGGAAAGTTTATAAGCTTACCAGAGCTTAGACTAAAAGAGGAGTAGAGAAGAGCTTATCTACGATGCAATATAGTAAGTAAAATGCTTTACTTTTTAAGATTATGACTGTTACTCCTTTTCTGGAACAGAAATATAACTTTTGAAAATATAAGCTCCATTTGAAAATCATTTATTGCTGAGGTCTGATAATAACTTTTTATTTAGAGTGTCATTTTATTCTTTGCATATTCATTAAGGTCTTGTTCTCAGCCATAACTTCTAAGACCTACTCTAACACAAACAAAATATTACTTAAATTAAAAAAAAAAAATAAATGAACAGAGATTAGAGCACTCCTATCTTCTGCAAACTCTTTGCCTCAGTACCAGGTAGTATATTTCTCCTTCTGATGTGAATATGCACATAGTTTTACTAAGCTCTATGTAGCATATACTTTGGTAGTATTTCTTTCCCACATTCAAAAATCTTTACAAAATGCTAATATAATCTGAAATGTTAAGAAGGAAATATCAAATAAAGGGACAATTTACACAGGTTCAATTTTAATTTCAGTGTACTGTTGGACTTTGGGGTTTTTTAAAATGTTTAATTTTAACACCTGTTATTTTAATCTGTGTTCCAGGCCTTTTGTGGCCATAATCGCAGTTTGGAGAAAGGCAAGAGGACAGTGAAAGACTGGATGAAAGAGAAGATTTACAACACCTTTTCCCTCATTAGTTACATCCATGTAATTATAGCAAAGCGCTGAGTGGGTACCACTTTGCCATGCACCTGTTGCATTTTTTGCTTGACAGTGCGCTGGTAGTTTAGTAACACAACCCTGACTGTGACTCACAGTTGGTTTTGGACTAAATCCCATAAAATTTAATAGGAGACAGTGGCTATTGGCTAGTTCAGCCAAAGTCTGTTTGCCAGAGTATATTAACCTTCATGAAGATCTGCACTATTGCACAGCTCCATGTGATGCTGCTATCTGCAGCACAGGTTTACCCTTAGCTTGGCTACTAAGAGCAGCCAAAGGCTCTAGAAAAGTGCTCTAGAAAAGCAGAGAATCCCTGAAAAAGTTTTCTTTAGCTGCAACAAAGATTGCATGTGTACCAAACACATCAAGATGGCAGATGACCTGACAGAACTGGTAGTTAAAACAGTTCAGTCTTCTTAGGAAAGTTGTTCCTGGGGTAAAAGCTCAAACCTCAGCTCACTAAAAAGAAAATTATTCTGGAGTGCTGTTTCTATCCTTAACATCTTGGGAAGACAAAATGAGTAAATTAATACTGTTACTTCAACACTTTTGTCTGTTTTATTTAGTATTTTCCAAGAGCCAGTTCAATGCCATCCAAATCTGTAAATTACTCAAATGGAAAGCATTTAAGTCTGTTGACTGCAAAAGGAGCAAATACTGTTTCTATTGAAGAAGCCAAATCTGAAGGTGATCCAAGAAATTGCATTAATGTAAGCTTCAGCCCAGAATCACAGATGAGGCTAGTCATCAATCACCAGGGAGAGATGAGAAAATAAAACAAGAGAGCAAGCAGAGACTGGATGGAAACATAAGTCCCGCCAACTGACCTTTGCCAGCAGAGCCCAGCGTTGATGGGAGCTCCTGCGTAAGCTTTCCAAACCAAGTTTGTGCTCTTCCCAGGGGTGCCAGGACTGCAAGATTACAGCTCCCAGCTGATCTGTTCAGAGCCCGGGGAGAGAGGAGACTGTCATACCACCTATACAGGCATGCTTTACTCCAGGCGACTAGACCAGTTGCGATTCAAAGTAATTAAAAGTAGGACACCAGGATTCAACTACTTTGTTCAGAATTAAGCATCAAGTGCTTGGAATAATTTAAGGTAGCCAAGATACCAGCCCAAGGCTGACAGGTGTAACACAGGCACTACAGGAGAGCTGTGCCCTTCTGCTGCAGCAGCTGCAGGCCATGCAGTTGACACAAGGGTATCTCAAATGGCGTTAGGCTCCTATGTTCAGGCAACTGATCTGAAAGCCTAATTTCTCTGTATAGCCCACAAGAAGATGTAGGCACCTGCATTAGCTAGTTCAGAGTTATGAAGTTAGGCAAGAGGATTACAGCCCTCAGAAAGCATGTACAGAGGCAGGCAGCCTTGCCCATTCACCCGTGCAAATACACATCCCCTCCTCAGTGTGAGCGACCCATCACCCCTGCCATCAAGACTAAGATGGGATTGAGTCTACTTTTGAGGAATGGTGTGGTCCTTTTCCCTCTGCTATCACCTGTCCTTCTCCAAGAGGGTACTTTATTGAAGTGAGGCAATGACAAAATTGTGCCTGATGCTGAGCCCACAGCTTCAGACTGTCTTAATCCAGGCTGGTATGTCTCACCTCTTCTGCTTGGCCTCTCTTCTAATGCCTAAATAATTCACACAGGGTGGAGGAAAGCTTTGTGCAGAGGTGTGGGGAAAATCCCACCCTTGAAGAAATGCTAGGATCGTAAAAAGGGAGCATCTGTTGTTCATGGCCTCAGACAGGTTCAAATGTCCGATTTGAATGAAGCAAAATCAGGGCTTGCATCATGGGTCTCTGTCTTCCATGCGAGGGTCCTAATAATCTCCAGGTTACTGGCTTCTTCAGACTCACCTTAGAACACTTGTTTAATCCTGATACAGAGAGGGAAATTTCAGAATTTTTGGCAGGATAGTAAAACCACCCAGCTACAGTCTCAAGGCATGCACCCTCTCTCCATGGGAGGTGAGCAATCAGGCTCCACACTGTTCCCTCGGGTACTGGCCCTGCTCCATGGGCTGATGAGGAGGGATAACAGGTCTATGGCCCCACCTCTTTCCTTTGCCTTTTTGACATCCTGCTCCCCGAATCTGAGTGACAACAAGGTTAGTGCCACAGTTCTTGGGCTGCCTAGGACACCCACAAGGCAGCCTGTCAGGTCCTTTACGGATGCCAGGGCTCGGCTGGGAGCAGATCATCCACAACACAAACAGCTTTGGAGACTCAAAAGCACTTGCTTTCATTTCCAGACACTGGCAGAATCGCCCTGGGTTACCTCAATTAGTCCAGAGTCCAAAGTTTCTTTTCTACCCTGCCATTCCTCTCCTGCACAACATGTCCCCTATGGGTACCGGCCAGACCTCACCTGTTGGAGGGGTAGGAAGGAGGGCAAAATTAAGCAGACGTTGAGAAGGCTCACGCAAAGCGGAAAGATAATGACTGCTCCAGCCAGTGCTGGCAATCGCTGCACAAACTTCCCTGCGCATCACTGCCAACGTAGCTCGCTGCTGACTGCGACACACCTGCTTGCTGAGAGCTGTGCTTCTCCGTGCCAGGGCTGCCCACTGCACCCACCGCCTGCAACTGCGCCGAAACAATACGTGGGGCGGAGGGGAATCAAACAAACCCGTTCACCCCTCTTTTATATGCAAAGAGCCAAATTTAGACCTATAGCTCTCAGTCTTGGTGTAGTACCTACCGTTTCACATCCTTGCTGCGTGTAGATGTGCTATATACCAAACCAGGAAGTCACACTTTTCTATCTGTAGAATCCTCTATGTGATTTGCAGAACATCACTGAGCTCATTTTACAATTCATAGCTGGAAAATTATTTTCACTGAATGCTTTATTAATCAACACATGCCAAATCATATCTGCAGGGAAAAAAAAAAAAATAAAAATACTAAAAGAAACCCAAACAAAAATAATAGAACAATTATTGCTTGAAGATTCTGATTGCCTATAAATTATAAGTCTATTCAGCTCCATGACAATTTATGTTTTCATTTATGAAGCCATTCTTGTTATTAACTTTCAATCTTGTTTACTGGGAGAAGTAGGAATACACCAAGCAGGCAAATAATTTTAAACTGTGTCTTGAAAACCTAGGGTTATGGCACACAGGACACGTTTATTACCACTGTTTTAGAGCACATGATAAGTTTAAAATGGGGCCCTATTTCAAAAGGCAGGGATTGGTTAGGACAAGGCAACTTACCATGACCGCAGTTCCTAATGTAAAAGTGTCAATGTCCTTGGTATATTCATAATGTGTTTATTCTCATTACAGTTTTCAATTTGTCAGTGTTTTACTGGCATGCAACCACAGAGCATAGACTGCTATTGCTGGTTAACCTTGTTATTGCAGACAAGTTACAAGTCCTGACAAGAGTTTGATAACTCTGCCTACTTATTTTAAGCCATAAGTGAGGAAAGGGTAGGAGGTTCAAAGTAAGTTATGCTTTCCTGCCTGAGTCCCCATATGATCACTCAAAGTTACTGTAAATATCAAAGCAGAAGTGCCTGATTGCCATTTTGTCACTATGACACTAGACAAGAAGGTAATGAAAAAACAGAATCAAACAAGAGGCTGAAGTTACAAAAGTGTAAAACCCCGGAGCCTCAACCCTCTAAAGCGAATGTGTGGATTTAGACACCTGTACAGGTGTTTACAGGATGGAGGACTCATTCCCTTGCAAATAATCTTTCCTGGAATCTATATCCCAGAAGAAACAGTGACCAAACAGGTAAAGAGTGGAAATTACTACTTGTTATGGAAAAAATATGCTTTTCTCCCCTTTTCCTCCTCCTCCTCCTCGTCTTCCTCTTGACATGTTTGCTGTCTCTTCATCTGCCTCAGCTCCTTGTATCCTATTGTAGACTTTGATTACAAACTTGTTGGGTCAGAATAATCTTTTTCCTATTAACTTAACAAAAACAAAACAGCTTGCAAAAAAACCCCATCATTCAGCCCTGATCCTTGACTGAGGCCACATATCACTGCTTGAACGTAAACACAATCTTACTAGTTGACCAAATGCTCCACAGCAGTTAAATAATAAATACACAGTGGTGGAGAAAAAAGAAATTAAAAGTTTAGGCAGTTCCTGGATGTGGTTTCACAGAGCATGGTAAATCAGATAGTGGCCTTACATCTTCCCAAAGACACACCTAAATAAAATCATTTTGATATTCAGAAATGTTGATCCTGTGTTGTACTTTAAAAGTGAGGATTGTGGACGTGCAGCCTCACAATTGAACTATTTAACTCCTATTTACATTTTGTCATCTAAATTGGAAAGCCACCAAACACCGACAAAAATGAAAAATTTAAAAAACTTTAAAGGGATAAAATGCATAAAGGAATGAGAAAAGGTGAAAAAAAAAAAAAAAAGGAAAAGTCATCGATCTTTAACAAGCATCTGCCAGTGGCAATTTGCACATCAGTTCTGATTGTTGTCCTGCTGTGGAGAGAAGTGGTGCTGCCCCATGTATACCTTTGGTTTGAGCAGAACTTCCTTATCATTAAGGTCCATTAGTGTTCATTAGTGTCCTACAACATAAGCAGCAGACATATGGGAGGCAGAGCAGAGAGAGGCAGGATTCTGTTCCCAAACAGCACCTGATGCTGATTGGAAATCCTCCTTCTTCAGTCTAGGAGCACATTGCCTCTGAAAAGACAGTATCTTACACATTGCTTTACACCAAGGGAGGTCCATTTTGCCAGAAATTTTATGTGGAGGTTAGACCCACAGTGGGACCATGCGGTCCAGCATTCACTCCCCCCACCCAGTGAAATAGGATGGGAGTCACAACAAAGGGGGCACTGGATTAGGAATGAAGGACAGGGAGGGCTCACTCACCAGTTATGGTCATGGGCAAAACAGACTCAAACTTGGGGAAGAAAAATTAATTTAATTCATTACCAGTCATCTGAGTAGCACAGTGAGACATAACAACCACATCTTAAGACACCT
>NW_010329069.1:0-8289 GCF_000700745.2 Antrostomus carolinensis
CCTCTCACAGCAGGAAAAAGCAAGACCAAGACCCAGGAGCTCCCTGCCTGCTCCCCTTCTCTCCCAACTGACTGTCCCCATTGCATTGACGGGTGACTTCTCTCCCGAGCGCCCCTGTTTCCCCCACCCCCCCGAGTCCCAGGTACCTCTGCCTGGGAGCCAAGGCAAGCAGCTTCTTCCATGACAACCATCTATGTTGATCCATGCGATAACCAGCAGATGCTGCCCTAAGACTGGTACAGCTGGTACTTCCCTGCCTTGGCTGTCCTGGGGCCAAGGTGTTAGAAGAAAAGTCAAGTGGTCTCCAGCAAAGCTGGCCCGAAGAGAACTGCTGAATCCCTTCACCGGCATGACATACTTGCACTAGGACATGTAACAGGTAGAGCCCTTTGGAAAGGCTGTTGCTGATGTAAGGCTGCACCCAAGAGATCACCCGATCAGTTGTCACCTGAGCCCCATCCTTAAGTACTGATCGTCAGTCAAGAAACTGAAGTTTTCTTCCAGCAGTTGGAAGTACTCATAGTTAGTGTTAATACTAGCTGGGAATATAACTTTTAAAATCACACTAAAGGGAAAAAAAAAAAAAAGTACAAGTGTTTCAACAAGTGGCTTGCAGGGAGTTCTGCTTTCTCCCAGTCTTCTAAGCAAATATCTCCTGCCTCTCTCTCAGGGGAGTAAAATAACTATGGTAATATCTACTTTGGGTGGTAAGTCGCTTGATTCATAGTTTGACTACACAAACTCTTAAAAGTTTTTGACTCCATGAAACCCTCAGTGGTTTTGGATAGAGAGAACTTTATGAAGACACAGTAACAGTAAAAAAAAAATAAATAAAAAATTTGCATACTTATTTCATAGCTCAAGAAACATAGTCTTTCATTGAGAAAGTAATTCCAGCTGTATCACTTGTAAGAAAATGTTTTATCTATAGCACTGTTCCTCCCCTACTTCTCATCTCATTAACTTCTAGATATTTTAATTTTCTGATGAGAGTCTCAGTTGTTTGTGATGTCCTGAAGAAACCTTTGCCAGGTCACAGTATTATATTGATATAGTAATGTTAGACTTAACAAAAAAACCTTCCACCAAAGTTTCCCAGGAGATTCACAGCAGGAACTGGACGTGCTATCATTTCAGTCCCGTCCAGTTGCATTTGCCAGAGCAAACCAATGGGATTTGCCCATAATATTAAGGTAGGGTCATTCTGACAGAACCACAAGCAAGGATACTCCTTTGGGAAGCTAACTAGTAGAGCTCCCGGTCAAGTCTTTTGCTTAACGTAAAACAAACAACTCCACCCACTTCATTAGGAAGAGATGACAGCTCATAACCCATCTCATGCTCATTAGACCAAATTAAGCACGTGTTTGCTGAGGGGATAGTTTGCTTTACATTGCTTCAATCATGTCAATTTGAAGTAATTTATGAAAAAAAGAGGCCTAGTAATCAAGAGATGGTACCAAAGTGTATGGAGGGACAAAAGGTCATTGGTAGGGTAATATGGGATGCTATAGAGCATGGGAATTATCTGGCAGAAGGGGAGGAGGTAGTGTAAAGCAATCACAGTCCTTCCCTTGTACTGCCATTCACTGGTGAGAGAACAGCCCAGGTCGTTCTGATGGACCAGAGCAGGAGGTGGGACATCAATCAATGCACAGAAATGATGGAGGAGAGTCACTGACAGACAGCTCAGAGGGATTCCTGCAAGAAAGGCATTAGAAAGGGGATAGAGTAGAATAAAACCCAGATGTCTGTTGAGTTTCCAGACATTTACAGTTGAACTTGATGATCTTAGAAGGTCTTTTCCAACGTAAATGATTCAATGATTTCCTTCCCTACATTTTGTTTCTGACTATAGTTTTTATCTCTACCAGGGTTGATCCCCAGGCCACAGGTGACCCAGTAATGAAAAATTGCTCAATGTGAGTAGGTGCAGAGGATTTTTTTCTTATTATTACTGTAGAGGGGCACAATTGACTCAAAGTTACTTATTTGACAAGTCCTAGACCTCAGTAAAAGTCAGGGCTAGTGAACAGAGTTTGGTCCCTCGTTTAAAACTAATAATCAGGTGATCCATTTACAGGGTGTTGAAACAGGATAGCTGTTAGCTTTTGCCAGAACGACACGGCACAGCATTTGCTATATTCAGGTAGTTCATACATATAAGGCAATGTACATCTCTTGTTCCAAGTCTGTTTATCTTGGATTTACATTGTTACCAGATGAAGTATACAGCTGTAGGACTTGACTTCAGTGGGACTACTCATATGTAAATAGTGACATAACTGTTTAGCAGATGAGGCCTAATTAAGTGGGAATCAGTCATACATTTTCCCCTCTCTCAGACAAAAGAATGTGGAGAATACTGCAGGAGCATTGCTAGAAAATCAGGGTGCCTTGAACCAACCTGCCAAACACCCCAAAATCCTAAGTGAGCTGCAAACGTTCATTCATTCCCTGCCTTAGAACACCACTGAAAACAAAGAGCTATTACTGGTTGGCTTTTTCACATACTTGAAAGGCTACCAAAATGTGCCAGTGACTGCTAAGCACATGCTAAAAGACACCTTACATCCATTATACATGGGCTGCTCCTTCAGAGATCACTGAAAACCCACCTCAAACACCAGCATTGGCAATCCGAGCAGAATCAGACAATAACAGTAGCTGTCAACTTTATGGAGACAGTTCTGAAACAAGAGCTATATTACATCATCACTGGTGTGAAACAGGGCTGCCAACTTCTCTCTACGCCAGCAATTGCATGGTGTGTTTGAAAGAAAGGTCCCTCGGGGTCATTGTGTGCTAGTTTGGCTGATAACCTCCTGCTTCTTCAACAGGCAGGTTTGGCACCTGCCCTGCTACTGCCCAGAGGGTAAATACCATCCTCCCAGTACATATTTAGGGCAGCCTCCCATCAAGTGTTGATTTACTGTGCCTGCTCTCCTCCTTCTGGAGATTATCCTACTCTGATATCTCCATCTCTTCCCTGGATCTTCATGCTGCAAGCATTAGCAGTCTTTCATTCTGCCTCCTCCCTCCCTGGAAGAGTTTTCCTTCCTTTCCAAGCCTACTCGTCTTCAAACTGCTCCCAACTGCGTATATTCCATGCTGGTAACATGCAGATGAACATCGTAGTCATGATCCCACTCAGATACTAAACAAGCCTCCCACTGGTGCCTAGTTCTTCTTTAAAGTGCTAGAACATTTCAGCTTGCTTTCAGTCTCCTCAAAGCACCAGGAAATCCTCTGGAGTAGGCAGGCAGCAGTGAGCTTGCTTGCTGTGTTTGTACCTCAGAGAACAGCTTGTCACGGAGTTACCTCCAAGCACATGTTTGGAGGGAAGAGAGGGTGAGACCCCTGAGGTGGGGTGGTGGGTCCATAGCCAGGGCAGAGCCTTGGCTCCTGCCCACCTCAGCTCAGCACCCCAAAACAGTGTCTTCAGTGGAAGGCATTTTGCACATTGACTTCTTTTAAAATCACAAGTTGTGCCAAACTCATGTTCATGCTTGGTAAAACCAGGAGAGAGACCCAAGGATGGTTCTGTACCCTCAAGGAAACCTAATATGAGTCAGGTTAACATCAGGGTTTCCATCATCCAAGGTGTTTGGAGCAAACACCTTGAGACAGGCACCTTGGCCAGTGTTCCTCACTGTAGAGCAGGCTAGAGTGGGACAGAACAGGGCAGAAGTACGAATGGGTCTGCCAGCATTGTCTCAGTCACCAATCTGCTTATGATGGGATGATCCTTTGCTCTGCACTTTCAGCAGAGGACTCTAGGTCCCTCTGCATCACTCTCGCAGCACACCAGGGCTGTAGCGAGGGTTTAAGAGCAGGTCTGATAGTTTTGCATTAAGTATTTATTTGCTATCAATTATGGGAAAAAGTTTTGCTTAAATTATTTTGGTCATTAATAGAAAAGACGTGTTTCAGGAAAACTTCCAGAATAAAGGTTTTGTTTTTCTCAGACTACCACTGATGCAAACATAGTTCAGACTATATCTTATCTGCTTGTATGGTACTCATTTAGGTTAGCTGCAAAAGACAGGAGATGAGATAAATGTAATGGAAACTATTGGCCCACGTAAGTTCTCCTGGATGACCTGAGCAAAATGAGCCACCTGGTATCTCTTACTAGAATAAAACCAGAGATAGGGAGAGAAATCAGAACCTGGAGAAAAAAGAAACATGACAGCTGTAATCTGTTACTATTGCAACCTGATTACGGGATTCGTTGACATGGTGGGGGACCCTTTCTTTTGGCAATAAAGACTGCAGCTTGCTTCAGGTACAGGGAAAGTATTTGTGGCCACATCAACTTTTAAAATGGATTCTTTCTTCAATTCCCCTTAAAAAACCCCAAACATACAACATGACTGTGAACAAAATGAGCTATGTCACCAGCTCATCACATTTTAAAATGCTGTTCTGTACAGTCTTGAGTTAGTAAAGAACTCCAGCACTTCCAGTACAGAAATACCCTTATAAAAGTAAAGGGGATTAGCCTTAATTGTACTTATGAGTGAAAAGTAAACACATACTTCAGTACCTTTCTAAGTTAATGTTTAAAGGAAACTACCTCCCAAACCTTATTAATCTGCTTCTCCACAGTCAAATACTGTATTGGCTTCCATGGGAGTTCTCAGTAACAGCTGTGTGTTTGAACCTCATTGGGCATGATGGAAATGTGTTATTGTTAATAACAACATATCTGTTGGAAAAATTATACAGAGTTAGTGGAGAGCAAGAAGAACTGGGTGCATATTGCATCTGGATTATTAAGGGGTGCTGGTGAGCTCTGAGCAAGAGTGACCCTTGACTTTGTCTTGACATTTGTATGATGAACTCTTTCAAATATGACTGTGTTCTCTTTAAGTCCCCCTGTGTAAAAGAGAAGAAAGGTGAGATGACAACAGAAGAAGAGGGGAACAGGAAAATAGTATATAGGAGAAAAACACTAAAGAAAAGTAGAAATACAGAGAAACTTATGAGGGTATCACCAAACTAAGGGCAATTAGTACAATAGTAACTTCCATCTAGGCTCTTGCATCAAGTTAACTGAAAAAAACCCATGCCAGCTATGTTTGCAACTGCCCAGTATATTTTTATCCTGTCATTTTCTGACTAAAATGACAAACAAATTCTCCCCTGAGACAGTATTCACAACAGCCAGGAAATAGTGCTAATGTTGACCTAAATAAATAAAGCTTCTCCTGCGTAAGAATTCCTGCAAGGATCCTTTAACACAAGGTACTTTGAAAACATTTACTGCAAAATGCATATGAAACCCTGGGGGACAAACAACCTGCTAGACACTATGGTCTCACTATCTCAATTTGGCAAGTGAGGCTGAGAGCTTTATAAATACGCTGCTGAAGAAAAGAGAGGTGCTCAAGGCACGACTTCTGATGCTGGATCAGAAGGTCTTGGGTCCTACTGGTAGACCTTTCAGTTAGAGCATAGACAAATTTTCATAGAAAAAAATATTACTTTGTGGAGTTGGGAGCATGAGTTTGAGCTAAGAGGTGTTGGCACACATACAGCTTTAACGACATGTGTTGTCTTACAGTGATTTGCATGAGGTTTTCTGCATCAGGTGGTGCTATTACTCCTGCTTAACTTTCTGATAGGGTCATTCATGGCTGTTAATGAGAGCACTTACACACTTAACGCAGTAGATCTCTCTAGATGCACTGTTTATTGAGGTGAATTAGATCTGTTCTTAACAGATCTTAAGTGTTAGAGCTGAGGTCCCTTTCCAAAACCAAGTTGCCCAAAGATAGGGGCAAGTATAGAGGAAGATTTTGCAGAGGCTTATTTAGGATTTTATTGTAAACGTGTCAAACTCAGCGGTGTTAGAGGTTGTTGGTAAAAATATTATTGCTACTCCTACTTTCTATTTGCATCATAGATTTGAAGTTGGGTTTGTTCCATTTGCAGCCCACGTACTGCTGCAGCATCCTTCCTTTTGCTCTACCTGATAACCCATCAAAAAGGTGGGCTGTTAGCAAAACCTCCACTGAGCAGCAATTAGCAAGTCTCCTGTTCCAGCAGAGATGACAAAACTGGCTTTTGTTTTTCCAAGACTTGGAGCTGGAATGGCAAAGAAGGCGATTATTTTCTGTTAGTGCCTCCTGTAACGCTGCCTGCTTACCTTAAAGGTGTTCTTCTGCATGGGCTCTATGAGTCAGTACCTTCCTTATGTGCAACGTACATACAAAGCCTTTAGGTGTGAAGATATCATTGTGAATTAATCCACTTCAGCCACCTAGGTCCTTTCTGCCTTTCATCACCTCTATTAGAGTTGAACTAAATATAACATAAGCATTTTCCCTTCCACTTTCTTTTCTGATGCACTCTTCTATTCTAATTGCTCCTTATAGGAGTTGAAGTAACTTTTGTTTGTGACCCAGGGAACTTTATTGAATAAGTATATCTAGAAGTGTTTCTAACACTGAACAGGACACAAAATGCATGATTACTTTTAGTGTCTCTTATTGAACAGAAAGTATTTTAATAACCTGAAAGATTCTTCAGTGAACAGTGCTGGATCTGCACAATTTATAGCATATTTAAATATTTTTACATTGGTACCCAAGATTGAATTCCAATATTTCTCTTTTGTATCTCTGAGCATTTTAATATCCTTCTGGGAACACTTACCTTTTATGATGAAAACAGTATTTTCAAACATAAAGTGGTGATTTCAGCTTAAGTACAACCATATGTATCTTAGGGCAAGGGCTTTTGGTTCTAAATAACTGTTTAATGTTAAGGATCTTTCACAATGGAAATGTCACAAACTACCATACACCAGCTTTCTTGAAGAAACAAAGATAAAACACAAAACAGTACAGCTGCTAGAGCTAAGAAAAAATACTTTGAAGCACAACTGCAAATTGAGATTTTTTTTCAATGAAAATTGCGTAACTACAGAGATATGGGAAAAACACAAAATAAAACTGCTTGATTTAATAAGCCCATCTCTCTGTATGGGTTAGATCATGGCCTAGTTTAGTTTACCAGTCTGATACTGGTGGGTAATAACACCACTAAACCTAATTCCACAAAACTATGCAAATAACTTATCCCTGGGTCTGTACAGAACATACCCCTCACCAGTAGAAACATCACAGTCAATTATTTTGTTTCAGGCAAAGATCTCAAATCTTTCAGAAGCCTGAATTAATCTTTATGGTTTTGAGGGACATTTTTGTGTCCATTTTACAAAAAGGAAAACTGAGGCAGAGAGCATTTAAACTGCCAGTAAATGACTCTGATGTTGCAGCTCGGTCCCTAAGCAGTTTGCCCACAATAATAATGCCGGTCAAGATTTGGCAGTCCCAACACCTTTTTCTAAGAAGTATATAATGACTTTTCTCCTGTGCCCACTGGGCGTATTACTTTGACATTGGGAAAAGATCCACGTAACAATATTTGTATCGTAACATCAAGGAGATGCACTCGATCATATCGCCTAGCAGCAAAACATTGGTGAGGAGCAATTATTAATTTGAGGGTAAAACAACTTCAGTTTTTCAACTTGTACATAAATTAGAAGAAAAAGCAAAGGACTTGTGCAAACAGTGAGAGAACAGCAATCAGATTTTCCGGCTCTTAAGCCTTCTTAGACTTGCATCATCTACCCTAAAGGTTAATATTCACCTGTGGGTCACAACATGTTTCTTGTGCATGTACTCCATGTCCTGCACCCTGGGATAGTGAATTTGGAAGAGGATTTATGTAAGAGCTGTGAATCATGGAATAGAATCATAAGATCATTTAGGTTGGAAAAGACCCTTAAGATCATCAAGTTCAACTGTAGAACTAACACTGCTGAGTCCACCACTAAACCATATCCCTAAGCACCACACCTTTTAAATACCTCCAGGGATGCCGACTCCACCACTTCCCTGGGCAGCCTGTTCCAATGCTTGACAACCCTTTTAGTGAAGATGTTTTTCCTAATATCCAATCTAAACCTCCCCTGACGCAACTTGAGGCCAGTTCCTCTTGTCCTATCACTTGTTACTTGGGAGAAGAGACTGACATCTACCTCTCTACACCCTCCTTTCAGGTAGTTGTAGAGAATGAGAAGGTCTCCCCTCAGCCTCCTTTTCTCCAGGCTAAACAACCCCAGTTTCCTCAGCTGCTCCTCGTCACACTTGTGCTCCAGACCCTTTCCCAGCCCTGTTGCCCTGGACACGCTCCAGCACCTCCATGTCCTTCTTGTAGCGAGGGGCCCAAACCTGAACACTGTATTTGAGGTGCGGCCTCACCAGTGCTGAG
>NW_010329070.1:0-2023 GCF_000700745.2 Antrostomus carolinensis
GGCTGGGGCGGTACGATGGGCGCCCCGCTCCGCCCCGCTGCGCTCCGCCCCGCCCCGTATCACCTCACGACCCGGACACAAAATTCGAGGGGAAAAATAAACCAAGAAAAGTTCAAAATCCCGTTTGAGATCATGTCCCCCTGCACCTTCCCCTTCTCAGTCTGGCTTGGCTCCTTGCAGGACTGCAGGCCCTTAGCGCTCAGGAATGAAGAGCCCACAGGTTCCCTGGTGTGTGGTGGCGACGTGTTCATGGCTGTGCTTAAAAGAATATCTGATGGACCCGCAGCAGAGCCCTCGGGCCGTGCCCGCTGCCACGGGCGGCAGGCCCCACCTGCATGGCTGAGTGGCACTGGTGACACCAGGGCAGCCTTAGGCGAGGGCCGGGCACCAGGAACAAAAGCTTCAGTGGAAGCCTGTGGAGACAAGTTGGGGAAATGAAGCTTGTAAGTCAGCGAAGGGTACCAAACTAGGGGCAAAATGAGCTTTTTGACATTTTTTCCCATCCTGTTAGCCACATGGTATTCCACAGAGTAAAGCCTACCTCAGGTTTTCCCCTAGGGTTGCAACCACCTTTCTCTCACAGTTAATGTACCACCTTCCCAAGAGGTACCACTATGCCTTCTTCTTTGGGGAATGGCCTCACTAATACATGTGTGATGAGACTCCCAATTAGAACAGCCATTTCAAATTTGTGTTTAGTCTTCTAGTCTTTTGTTTCTACTTCACATTAATGGCAGGGGTTTTGTGCCCAACAGGCTGTCTGCTGATTATATCAGCTGGTCAAATGAAAGATACCATCCCTATCAAATCTTGTCTTACATGTACGCAAGCAGAGATGCTTGCATTGGATTGCTTCCTTTTGGTTTCCGATTTCATTACCTGTCTATGCTTGCAAGTTCTCAGCACCTCAAAGCTATCTTCTACAAGTAAGAAATGAGAGTCTTATACATGTTTATATCAAAGCCCTTAAAATCACTGAAATCATGGCCAAGTGATAAAACTCTGCATGTGTAATATCCCAGAGAATGACCCTGGAGTTTGTGGACGACTCCAAGTGTCTCCCATGGATACTTTGATTGGATTGAGGGCCTTGCCACTTCTCATCGAAATGCTTTTGATTTCTATCTACATGACTAACCCCATATTTTTATCCATGAAACTAGGGTAGTTACACCTGACATGTAGAATGAAAGCAACAGTAATGGACTTACAGGAGTTTTTGGCAAGTCCCCCATTTTGGAGCTTTGGGCAGAAGGCAGTTGGGAGGAGGCATGGAGTTATCAGCAAAAGTAACACTTGAATCAAGGTGCTGGTGTATGTAAATTCAGAATACTTTTTTTTTGGTCTCTGGCATGCTACTTCCCTGCCGGTGTCTTCATCTGTTGCAGTTGTCAGTGAAAGACAGTTGTCTCTTCGATCAGTGTTTGAGAAGTGGATAACATGAAGCAGTGTGCTGCTGCAGTAGACAGTATGTGACTCTTGGTTTATTGACTTACCAGTCCCAGGAACTTGCATCTTGCAATTAGTTCTTCCAGTAAAAGCTGACAAAATAGCCAGTACAGAAAGCTGCAAGCAATGACGGACAGCTTGCTGACCACTTCTGGTCTCTGCATGGAGCTGCAATCAGGGAAATACTATGTCTGTAAAGTCTTGATTCAGTCAGGTTGCGAAGGTCCCACACATCTTACTGTATGTGAAGGACCAGAGAAGATCCAAATTTCCAAATACAAGATCGAGATACCTAGCCAGATTACTAGGAATCCATCAGTTGATTTTAACTCCACCCTCATCCCCTACATTATTTTCTTTTCTCACATTTCTAGAGATTATTGCCTAACTTATTCTAGAAACTTTTTGATACTGACTTAGAATTTTACAACTGATAATAGAATTGTTGTTCTTTAGTTTGCTTCCTTGGTTTTGGTGGTAGATACAATGGCTTGTTCACTGTTAAAACATTTTAGTCAATATATTAATACTTTGTTCTACATTCTTGGCTTCACCAAGGGGAAGTCGTGCTTGA
>NW_010329071.1:0-4277 GCF_000700745.2 Antrostomus carolinensis
TGGGTCGCCGCCGAGGTCTCCGCCGAGGCGCTGCCGGCGCAAAGCCTTGGAAAACGCCGCAGGCGCTCGCAGAGCTGCGCTCGGAGCGGGGACAGCGGTTGGGGACCTGCCCACGCCAGGAGCTCTGCCCGAGCCTGTGCTTGCAGGGCATTTCAGAGCATTGAACGAGGGGATGCTGTGCCCAAGCGGAGTCCTGCCCCGCGCTTGGCTGAGCCCGTAGCTTTCCATTAGTTGCAAGGAATTCAAAGCACCTTACAAGTATTGTACCACCCATGTCTGCTTGAATTGTTCTGCTCAGCATCAGCTGTCTCGTTCCCAAAACACAATTAACTGCAAATGTCAGGAAATGCTGTAGTTCTGCAAATAAACTGTACCATCTGCTGCTCTAAGAGTCTATAGAAATACCACGAAGTGCTATTAGGTCACAATTTATAATCTCAAAAGCTAATGAATAAGAAGAGACTGTAGAGAAGACTAGTATCTATTTCAAAAATAAACATCAGGGAATAAGAAAAATGATAGGTGAGAGTAGTGTAAAACAAGGTTCTCATTAAATTTAAACTTGATGTGGAAGAAGAGAAAGACAAGTACTGTTTTTGCCTGGTATTGGGAGATCTGTGTATTACAACCCTGACAGGAAAATCACTCAGGTTGTGATTGAAGAGAAATTAAGTGAAGAAAGAAGTTAAACATCAGATTATTTACTCTCAAAATAATATCTGCCTGTGTCGGAACGTAAGCAGAGAATGCCCAAGGACTAGAAGGATTTGAAGGAACACAAAAAGGACAGTAAAGATACCTAAATTGGGTAGCAGTATGGTGTAACAGCCAAATAAGGTATCAGCTGCGAGATATTGATAACCTCGTGGTATGCAACTATCTAGAAAGATACCTGAGTCAGACTAGGCAGCTTTGGTCCTCTGCTTATGCGCAGCTCTTGATTGTAGATTGATTTGTTAAAGCATGTTGTCCAATATCTTTGCTTAATACAGGTCACATCTTCCAGTTAAGGTGGAAGATCTTTGAAGAGTTGCTTTATCTCTTAGAAAGATGTAGTCTTAATTTGACACCAGAGGATTCTCACCACATGAAATATTGTTTAAAGGGTTTATTATTTTCAACCCTTTAAACAATATTTCATGTGATGGGAATTCATTCAGTTAATTTATATCCAGTTTGCATGTGTCTAATATGTAAGTACGAGTTCATACTGCTTTTCTCTTGATCTTGAGCCTGTTGTGAGGTTGTGTTTTCCTAGAATCAAGAGGAGTTTGGATCAACTAGAATTTATGTAGGATTTTAGAATGCTGTGTGTGGAGAGTTAAACAAGTAGGTTTGGAAACTGTTTTGTTTGTCAGTTCTAGAATTTGGATTTGATGTAGATACTCATGAAGGTAAAAAAAATCACCCATTCATTATGGCCGAAATTAAAAAAAAAAAACCCAAACAGGTGCCTTTTTCCAGTGGCTTCAGTAGTCTGTAGGCACCTAAAGTCCTTCAAGGATCTGAGCCACTTCTGGCAATTCAGCAGTGTGCAGAATGTGTTATTCCATCTGTCTCATGGGTGTAAAAGGCACTTTCACTGTATCTGTTCCACTGCCATACCACTGGTGAATTATGTGGCAGTGGAACAGCTATGACATACCACCTATACAGCATCCTCCAGTATCTGTGGTGTCAACACTAAGAGCCAAGTCAGTGGATGAGGAGAGGTGATATGTCACTATTAGGTAGCCAGAGTGGTATTTTTTCTTTGTAATGATATCAGCTTTTCTTTCAAAGCTATTGTAATATATTTTGAGAAGAGTTTCAGATATCATTCAAAAAACTGAACATTTCATTTTTGCAGTTTTTCTGATTGTTGTAAATATTTTGCTACTAGGTATGAGCATCCTTCAGAGGAAAGAGGACATCTTTTCAGACTGTAAAAAGAAATTTTGGAATACATATAAGGTGAGGCAAGCAATTCACTTGCAATTCAAGCAAAGAAAAAATATTGGATAAAATATTTGAAATATTCCTTCCTCCAGCAGCCTTCCTCTCACTTCATTATTTGGTTATGTGCAGGAAGGTTTAAGTACCAGCAGTCATCTGAAGCCAGGGCAGTCTGCAGCAGGCACTGCTGCCAGATGGGTGAAATGATGCCATTTTAAAAATGTGCAATGTTTATATACATAACACTTGCACCCGGCTGTGTTTGAATGAGAGCCCTACAGTACAACACTGATAAAACTGTTCTACATTTTATCTCAAGAGATACCCATACCCCAGTGTTTGGTTAGTAATGCTGTTGACAACTCTTGCTTGAGCACCTGTTAAAATAATTAATTACAGAGACATCTTTTTTGGGAATAATTTTTAGCCTGTACTTTTCAGTGACAGTCTTCTCACTTTCAGAAAAACAGTCCGTTATTTTAAGAAGACTTTGGTATAAATAGCTGGTTTTGGTTTGTGTTTCTACATACACAGGAAAAATTACCCGTGCTGCCTCAGAGCTGAGCAAATTAAGAATTTTAAAGATTGCTCAGGCACAAGACGAAAGACAGATTAGCAGAAAAAATGTAATAGAAGCAGAAACTGTGATGTAATGTGAGTTTCTCTTCACAGTGTGGAACTATATAGGTAGGATAGAAAAGGTTTATTTTTATTACTATGGAGGATGATTCTAAAAATAGTGCCCACTATATCCTGTCAAAACATATGGTTTCTATTTACCTTATGTTCTATAAGTAAATTACCCACTGATTTTTGCAAAAAAGCCTTACAGGTATGAGTAACTAGAAGGAACATTGCAAATGTGAAATAAATAGTGTTCAGTGGTATTTTTCATTCATGGCCGAAACAAATTTTCACATATTTAAACATTTGTTCACCCATCTGGTAAATGTGGTTATGTATCTGGTGTCAGGTGACTACGAAGACTTAACTATGCCTAGAGTTTTGTATTTAAAATGAGTTAGAATAATATGTTTGAGAAAATGCTAGCATAGTGGCTCATGAAGATGATTAGAAATTTAATATTGCAGCCTGTAAGTTAAGCAACTTAATTTACATTTGGACAACTTTTATTAACTTTACTCAAATATGTTTCAGTCTTTGCTAAATGTGGTAGAAAAAATGCATCTTTGTGGTTGAAGTCTGTAAGAATAACAAATGATTCATTTTCATTTCAGACAGGACTGATGTACTGGCCTTTTGTGCAGGTGAGTCTCCAGGGTAACTCAGCGAGCCTTTCTTTTTTACCAAACCTGATCCGATGCATTCGGAGTGTATCTAACCCAGTGAGAAGTCAGTGGAGTTGTTGGGTGTGTAGGTGTAAGACCTAACAATGCCTGGAGCACTAACTGAGCTCTCTCTCCTTCCAACACAGCTGTCAAACTTCATTTTGGTCCCTGTTTACCTGCGAACAGCTTACACTGGGCTCTGTGGCTTTGTCTGGGCTACCTTCATTTGCTTTTCCCAACAGAGTGGAGATGGCACAGCAAAGTCAGCATTTATGTGGCTCCAAAGAGAGAAGGTCAATGCAGATGAAGAATCATCAGAGAAATAAGAACTTTAGTTCTGAACACGTTCTAAATTGTGAATTTATGAAAGCCAGTAAACCGCACTGCAGCCTCATTCCTGTGTTTAGAATAAACAGTCATCTCAACATTTGTTGGTTAGTGGTGGAACAGTTTGTCTTTGTGCCTGTTTATTTTTCATAAAAGAGGCCAATTGTATATTGGCATTTAATTATTTTCATGCTGCCAGCCCATCTCTTCTGGGAACAACTGACTTACAGGGCAATGTAAGCATTTGCACATCGTGTCAGACTGCCTCACTGGGGAGAAATATTAACTGTAATTTAATTTTCAAGCAACTTGTAATTGCTAGAAAAGGGAATAGAACATTAAATCATCAGTTGTCGGAATTGACAGTTGTTATCAGTGCAAGATTGCTTTTGCAGAACAAAATTTAATGGATTTCTTATCTAAAAAGTGGCACTGAATACGTTTTATTCAGAGAAAACAAAAGTGCTGTGTTTGTAGGGACCACTTCTGTATTGGGGCAAACTTTCATTATGCTACATGAAAATCTATATAATCTATATAGCAAATGAATTATTTCATAGAATGTACAAACCTGAAATACATTCGTACGTCTTTTATCTTAACCAGTAGAATAAAAATAACTAACTTTGGTCAGAGTTCTTTGGGGTGGACGCTGCATATTCACACCTGGAGGAAGCATCAGTCATAATCATCATTTGGGGCAATCCCAAACATAAATACGGGCTG
>NW_010329072.1:0-17873 GCF_000700745.2 Antrostomus carolinensis
GGCAGAAGCCCAGCTATAGCCCCATCCCCCTCTGACCAGGCAGATAAGATAAAGCTGTACCTTAATACTACTATCAAACTTTGTTTCTAATACAGAATTTATTAATCAAGATACAGGACAATGTATGGACAGTATAAGTTACAATATTTTTCCATTACAGCCTAAATACTTCAGAGAAACAGAGGATTTGAGGACAGAAAGGTGGAGTGGGAAATAGAAGAGCTAATCCTTTGCTCACACAGCTTTCGCTTAATAAGTCCTACCATAGGTGCGATAAAAACCTTGGAAATGGCCAGATGGATTGAAGACATAGATAAAACAAAGTGCTCCAATGCAAAATTAAATAAACAATAATAATATATGTGGTAAACCTGCCTTTGCAGAGTGTGTAAATTGACTTCTTTAGAAGGCAGAGAGAGATGACTTGATGCTCATTCCAGACCCCATTTTATTTAATGCCTTTTTACACCCATGAGCCATACTACTGGACAGTGCTATAGAGGGGCTTTCAAAGTAACAGAGCTTCCTCTCTAAACAGCACACTCCCAAACTGTAAATTAACCCAACGTGTTTGAACGGGATGTGGCACCAGTGTGGCTCAGTCAACGTTTATGGCTATGAGGAGCCTGTGGTACAGACACGATTATTGGATCTGTACCCACTATGGATTTGGGCAATCTCACATTTTGCTTTTAAGATTAGTCCAGGCTCATCTGCACCAGGACTCCAAGAAGTTTAGCTGAAACAGCAGGCAATTACAAGAACTTGCCCAGCTCACATGGGCCCTAAGTGTTGCACATCTGAGCTAACCACAGCTAACCTCTGGAAAACCGTGTGCTTTCAAGTGACATCTGAGAATTTACCTTCAGCACAGCACTACCATCAAATAATATATTCTTGGTTATCACACCTGCTAGCCTTCACATCAAATAGATACTACCAAATCTGTGATTTTTTAGTCAGAGATCACTTTAGAAACAACACATAATTACGCAGAATGCTACTTCTCTCACGCAGTGACCTGAATACATGCATTCCAGGCATACACAGGAACACAAATGGAATAGGTTTTGTGGAAGAAAGGATCTCTCAGTTTACATAAGCACACAAAATATTTTATTACCTCTTCTGTGCTTTTCCCTCACTAGAGATAGTAACCATTAACAGGAAAGCTTCAAAGGTTACATTGCAAACTGACAAAAAGCATACATTTGAGAGATGTCTTTTCTTTTCAGACAAAAGAAATGGAACCCAAGAGATTACTCTTCCCACTAGGGACATGGAAATAGACGTGGCTAGAATACTGACAACTTCAAGGGTGGAGAAACATATGTTCTGTACAGCTAAGTCTCTAAGACTGCTTGTTAATTGCTGTTTTATACCTTTATTAGACAACATAAAATGAAAATCCAGGATTCATCCCATGCTATAGATAGAGCACAATACCTTACCCTAAGTATCCTTTTATGTACAGAATTACACATATTCAGTTTGTTCCTACTGCAGTGAAGTACATCTGAGAAGATACTTTCATACCCTAATTATCTTGAAATGTAATAAAATAGAAGAAAAGAGAAAAATCATAGGAGAGAACAATCATCATTAATTGCAAGTTTTGCGTGGAATCAGACTTGGTTTTCATATTCATGGTTTCTAAAGCAATCCTTTCCTAAGAGCAAGCATAAATGGGCTTAGTTTTATAAGAAAATTAGGCTGCTAAGCCAGGAAACAGTCTTTGGGGCAAGATGTGCCTTAGGTACAACACAAATAACGCTAGGACAGCATTCTACCTACACATGCTGAAGACTGGAGGCTCCTGGGCAAAACTGTTTTACAATTAAAGAAGGAAACTACAACAGTAGCTGCTCAGAAATAGGTTGACAACAGATGAAGATCATGACAGTTAAAGAGATGCAGAAATGGCAAAAAGTGATTTTAAAATAAAACAATTGCATATATTAACACACTAATTAGTAATTTAATCAACACTGTAATAACATAAGCTATATGCAATGGTGATTAAATAATCCCACTTGGAAGGGGATCTAACACTACCAAAATGAATATTCTGTAGGACTCTCTGGTTGACCTAGAGAAAGCCAACAGTATTTCAAGAATAATCTAGATTGCTACTGAAAGCAAAACAAATGCACATTGCATTAATGAATTTATTTAATTTCTTTGTGAAAATACAGTTCACACATAGCCAATTTGTATGCATCATGTGTTTGTGAATGCTTGTCTAATTTTCAGCTGTCACATTTAAAGGCTTCTGGACATCTGCTAAAGGGATACTGCAAATAGAGCCCAGTTTTCAGGTACTAAATAAATGCTTCAAAGGCTCAAATTTAGAAAACAAAAGAACAAAAGCATTCTATTTCTTAAAGGTAACTTTGTAATTTGTTCAGTTATTCACAAAAGTAATCACAGTTTCAATAATGCTTTCTTCTTCCATACTGCCCTTGACACTGAAAGTTGTATTTCACAATACTTCCAGCTCTGTTACATGCCAATATGGATAAGGAATTCAGAAAAAGGAGTTAACATTAGCTGGGTGAACACTGCAGCACGATATTACTAGACCATTATAAATGCTAAAGATGTCTGAAAAACCTGAAGCTTATTCTAAAATAAAATATTCTCATTGTTGACTATAGGATTAATTTTCTTAACATTTTGCATAGCTTTCAAATTATGCCTTCACAAATCAGATGGTTTTAAGTTGAACAATTTCTATGCGATTGCCTAAACTACTCCTAATGCTAAAACGTGTTTAATGAGGTCTCTAGGTTGTGCATAAATGACATGGAATTGCCTTGCTCTTAATCTAATGTACGTCTGCGTTATAGGAGTCCTCTGTTCAGCTCATGCGAATCACAGGAGTGGCAACACACAATTTTGAGTCTACAGCTTGATCTCAGGACCTATTTTCTACAGGCAACTATTAAAACCACATATATACCAGAGTGATTCTTATATACCACAGGTCAGAAGTGCAGTGCAGGTACTTTTAAAATAACAAATAACAGTAGATTTTATCCTATCTTTTGTCCACCAGAAAGTCAAACTTCATTAGTTAAAGACTCAGTAAAGCAAAAGTGGGCACCAGATCTCAGTGTTCATCCAGAAGAGAAGTACTGAGGCAGGGGAAACCAGCATAAACGCAACAAGGGCACATTTAGGTTTCTGTTATGACTTGCCTTTTCAAGTTCAAACCAAACAGAGAAGGGGAAGTCACTTCAGTTTGCCTGAAGACAAGAGATTTAAGATGCATTTTTTTTAAACTTCAAGACTGTTACGTTTTTCTTTTTTTAACACTCATTTTCTACAGAAAATTCAAAGCAGATTTCTTGATTTTCAAGAGCCTGTTAAATATTTAACAATAAATAGATGGCTTTCTCCAGTAAAGATGATAATTCCAGAAAAGATTACAGGTTTAATACAGAAAAATAAATACAGCTTTAATACAAAAAACTTTTGGGTATGCAATAGCAAAATGAAACTTAAGAGAATATAATATGGACTGTTTGTACCAATGAATTTCCTCAGTGGTTCAGCAAACTTTATTGATGAATTGATAAATCTCTTGGGAAGACTTGGAGTCCTCTCTGTTAAACTAACTCTGTTCTTCAGAGATTTTACAGGAAATAACTATGCAGAGTCCTAAATTAACAATGCATGAAACTGACTAATACTAATGCAATCTTTCCAGTGATTTAATGGTGCAGTTTCAGGTTCATACAGTGGCTCTAACCTTATACTGCAGACAGGATCACATGATGACTTTTTCTACTCATCTAGATATAATTATCTTCATGTATTTCTGTCATCTCATCTGAATATTAAGAGAGTAACTGAAATCTGAGGAATCTACTAAGAAGGGAAGGACATGCAAGGAAATAAACCACCCCTCTCTCCACTCCAGCAGCCTTTTCTTGGCCAATATTGACCTTACTACAGTTTCCATATGAAGATCACTTAATTGAATGCAATTGCAACGAATCGAACTTAACTCTGCACTCCAAAAATCACTTGAAGCCCCAGTCAGTGTCAAGGAGTTGTCTACCACTTAAACAGCACAGGCTCACACAACAGCACCCGCACTCCATACTGAACTCCAACTCAAAACTGTAAAGTGATCCCTTGCCCATCTATAGAAAAGTAAAATAAAGAAACTGGTAAAATTAAAATGAACATTGGCTTTACTATTAAATACAAAACAATCTGTATTTGTATCAGTAAGGAACACAAAAGGCTCTAAGTAAAGGAGGAAGAGTGTCTTCTCTTTGACAAGGAAGATAAAAAAATTACATTGATTGGAGAAGAGTATTTACATAAAACTGTTTTTGTAAGAAACTGTGTCTCCCCTCTAACTCTTTAAAAATGTCAAGGCAGCCTGGACTACCCCAGAAAAAGGAATCTTCCTACCTGCCAGTTGTGACTGTGGATTATGGAAGAAAAACTGCAGTTTTAAAAATCTAAAACAAAGCAAGAGTTTTCCCAGATCTTGAATCAAAGCAGAAATATATATTTAAGATATAGTAAAGATAACATGAAGACAAAAAGACCAACAAAGAGGAGCCTGAATTAGCAGAGGAAGATTTGGAGGCTTTTTTTCCCCCATCTGTAAAGGTTATCTCCAGAGCTGCTGATAAATGACAGTCAACTTCTCAATAATTCAGAGAAGTTCTTCAGCAGATACCCAGGCACAGCCCACTATTTTGTCCATTTGAAAAAATGAGTGAACTTTTATCTTTAATGCTATTACAGTACAACTTCAGGGACAGGAAAGGAGAAAACTTCTCACTGACACATCACCAGCAACTGGTTTTAGGTTTAGTTGTTTTAGTTTGGTTTTTTTAAAATTACTTCTAGTGAGCTTCCTGCAAGTTAAGTCTTTCCCATCCTAATATTTACACATTTTATGAACTGTAATGACGAAGCCAGATATTGTGTTACCCACTGAACAAAAATAACTCCAGCATGTTAAGGACACACTGTCTGTTAGGGACAGACTAGAAGTCATTAAAAGAAAAAAAAATATATATATAAAAATAAGGATAGAAAATGCATGTTTCATTTTTAATCTTAATTAAACCAAACTGCTCCTGCTTCTAGTCACTTTAGTTAGTGAATGACTCCAGAGGGGCCATGACAGCAGCTGCAGCACCAGGGCAGAGCACAGGTGAGCTGCCAGACCTACAAGCACCACTAGCACCTGGGAGCTTCCTTGTTTGCTTTGGAGGAAGGGAAGGGAAGGGAGAGGAGAGTTACTACTGGCAGCCAGTCAAGGATTTCTCCAGGGAAGAGGAACATACTTATTTCCCAAGCAGAGCTCTTCAGCAGCAGTTGCTGGCAAATGCAGCCCCTTGAGTTTTCCCTTTTCATGCTGTTCCTTGTCCCCTCTCGAACAAGGGGATTTTACAGAGGCTGAGGACACGTTCTGCAGTGTCACTGAAGCTAGGACTCCCCAGGGATTATATCTGCAGGGTTAGTCATACAGGCAGGAATTTGAAGCACTCCAGCACTGCTCCTGTCAGAGTTACCTGATCAATGCCATAGAGTCTCAGCCAAAAGTAGATGTTTTCACAAAGCAGCGTGTCACTTTGGGAACCTCACCTCCAGTGTTTCACAAGCCACGATAAAAGGTTAATAATAAAATGAGGAATACACAATAGTGCTCAAATAGCTCATTTTCAACATTATGTTTTATGCACCACTGTTTGAATTCCCTGTATGAAACTATGTTCAAATACCAGGTAGCCAGAAATAGCCATCAGTCACAGGTTGCAGTCATTAGTGCCAAAATGAAATGCCATTTCAGCTGAACCTGAAACCAGAGAAACCTTAATTACAGAAAATAAGCAGCGCTCAGTGATTTTTGTACTAGGCAACTGGACTTCTAAGCTTTTCTGATTCCATATTTCAAGTACCTTCAAACGGTCTGATATAGCATCAGAAATAATTAACAATTCACAGGTTGTTTAATGGTAAGGAGAGACCTATTACTGGCAACAACAAAATGAAGACTGTAACTAGCAGAATATTGAGATACTGACATTTGTCTAGAAATAGGTAGCATAAGATCACATCCAAACACATAGAAAGCCAGGAAACCAACTCCTGTTGTTAAACACTGCTCCAGCTGAACCATTTCCTAGTGCTGCTTGGCCAGCTGGCATGGACAGAACCATCAAAGCTCCAACAGCGATTTCACACACTGCTCCCGCTCCCCACGGAGCGCAGGCAATGCCAACCTGTCCCTTCACATCCCATTTTCCTCAGAGGCTCAAAGCATGCATTTATGCAAACCAACTATCAAATAGCAATTATTTTCTAAAGTGGTTGAAGAAAAAGCTATTCCTGGATGGAGGTCAGCAGCATCGACTTCAAATGCTGAACCAGCATCCACAACTTTAGAGTACTCTTTACATAAAAATCAGTATTAAACTGCTATGCACATTTCTAAAGAGAATTCTTATATTGTTAAACATCCAAAATAAGACAATTTATGTAATTCCAAAGCTTCTAAATATTTGTTTTGTTTCATATCAAACCAAATTCAGTTGAGAATTGAATTCTTTACAAACAGATAAATACAGCAGATACCTTGCACAAGCAGGAAGATGAAGAAACAAATGACAAATGCACACACACAGTAAATTATTCACAACTGACATAAGTTTTGCAGTTATTCTCTTTTCAATACAGATTTTTTCTGCTTTTGATCAATAAAGCATTTATTAAGAGGATTTCAACCAATCCATCTTCCTAATCTTGCACCTCAGTTTCTCTACACTCTAAAATATTGTCACATAATGCCAGATTATAAGCTACAGCCGTTCCACTACAAAAAACACACAGTCATTCATGAAGGGTTAAGGTACTCTTTGTTAATGGCATGGAGACAATAGAAGAGATTGCCACAAAGCACAAGGAAAAAAACCACATGGGATTGCACATTTCTTTTGATCGTCTACACACTCATATTACCTAAAACAGTCAGATAACTGGCCTCACCCCTGTCACTTTTAGTGCTACCTCAGTTTTATCTCCCCTTTATGACAGTCACTAAAGCAGCTGGTCACAGAAGAAAATTATCCAGAGACTGTTGGTTTAGGCCCTGCCTGACAAGTAGGTAAAACACACAATATGAACACTAGCAGCTCTAACTTTGCTACATGGAAAGCTGAAGGAAAACAAAATTAAGATTCATAAACAGATGAATGAGAGGATAAGTTGAAATGCATAGCCCAGTCTAAAAATCAGACTTGCAGTAGCCTGAAGGCAAGGAAAGAAAGAAGCGTAGAGTGAATTCATGCTATCCGCTCCAAGAAAAGATGTGAAAATTTCTGCTTATCTATCATTCCTTCAGCCACCTCCCTTTCCTCTAAGGAAGTCTGCTGGTTTGTAGCAGGGGAGATGAAACCTGAGACTTCATCATCTGTGAATATTAAACACTTAGTGCTATGCAGAGTTCCTGGTTTCTGGAATATATACATTTTTAAATGGACATATTCTGAACATGAAGCAATCTCTAGAGAGAGCCACCAACATAAACATTTAAAACATCCTGAAAACTGAGAGCCATGAAGTTGAAGATTTAGCCAAACGTTATCTGAGGCTTAGAGTGGACTTTGGTGATAGTCAAATCAGCCTTGGTTATCCAAACTGGCAACAAATCAGCCAGCAGCACATACAACCTCCCAGCACCTCTCATGGTCAAGTCAGTTCCTGTAACACAACCAGTAAGTCAACACAGCTGCTCTAGAATACCAGCACACCCTCTCTGGAAAGTCCTCATCTGTGACCAATAGCACTTATTTAACATACATATCCTCACCAAGTTACAAATCATTTCTGATTTAGTTCATGACAATGACAGTCTGCTACTCTGTGGTATTCTGTACGGTAAGTTTTTCAGGGTTTTGTATTTTGTGATAAGGGTATAAATGACACAGAGATCAACACAAGAGGTTGCACAGTGAAATTATGTATTTGTAATGGAATATACTGCAGAGTTTCTCTAGTCTTAAATTTTATTTTGTAAGAAGTGATTAGACATCAGCAGAGATTCTTTAAGATAAATGTCTTCCTTCCTCTTTAAAACAGGTTTTAGATTCACATGCCAGTAGGATGTAAATGAAGAGGAAGATAGGCTGCAACACACATATTAAACAGCCTGTAAATTGGCATTTCTAACACTGAAGATTCTCACCCTACCTTTCCCCTCAATATTTTTTTTTTATGGACTCTTGAACTGTGACTTTAATTAATCACAAAAATAATGTAATAATGTAATAGGTAGATTTTTCTAGAACAAGCATTATGAGAATGAATAGTGCTACAGCTACCAAAAAAAATTATCACTCTGCAAACACTCTGCCGTGCTACATTTCATAGGGGAGCATCTCTGCAGCGTCTTCAGTGTAATGTCACATAAAGTTCCACAACAGATGGTTCCATGATGAATCCTATTATCACAATATATATATGAAGTAACACTTTGCCAACTCTCTCTTGCAGGTCAGTTTTGCCACAGAAATCATAAACCAGGATGGCTCCATCAAAAGAGAACTTGTGTAATTCTACATTTTGGCAAAGAAGCTGTTATGACAGCAGATTAAAAGACTATTCTTAGCAAAACTCTCTTTTTCAGAAATAATAGGATAAGACAAGGATCTTACAATGCCTTAATCCTTTTTCAAATAAAGGATTATACAAAAGGATAGAAGATGGGGAGAAAATCAAGGTAAACATTTTTTTAAAAGGCTTTAGATATTCAGGCAGAGCATTATTTGTTACTCTATTGTTTTAACTAAGTTCTTAAAATCCAAAATCAGTGAAAATTCAGTAAAGCAAAATTTCAAAAAGCGGTCTCATTTTAAGTACTATTCTATATTGCTTTATATACTTCCCTTTTGTGCAGAATCATATGTCATGGCCCATTCAACTTATTCAGGTACTTGAAACAGCTTAACTCAGAACCTGAAACTCACAAGAGGAGAATAAATTATTAATCTTGGCACTATACTGTTTCAGTTACCTACCTAAGGGACTGTTACTTCTGACCATATCACAAAAGTTTGCCTGCATATGCTAGTCCTCTGCCCATCCAATGACCACTGGCAATATAGAACAAATAAGCGAACCATCATTAAAGTAAACCAGTAAATATAATTGAGGCTGCTTCAATGAGATACACACAAGATCAGAAGCGAAATCCCGTTCCAGGGTTACTCTGGGGTAGGAGGAAATGCTTGTTCTTTAACCTCTTCTTATAGGCAAAGATGAAGCAAATGGAAGCTGTATGTTTCAGTAGAAGAAACTGATCAAAAGATTCTCTCATTCTCTTAAAGGATACAAGCAAACACAAGATACCAAGCGATCTAAAATACTCCTTAAATATCAGTAATGAAGAGGGCAGTAGAACAGAACATGAGAGGAAGCAAGGAGTTGCAGAACAGCTGGGGAAAAAGTTTTCAGTGTTCTAAAACTTCATTTAAGAATCACATCAATATTTCCACAAAAAAAAAAAAAAATCTTATAACATTTAAACTTTAAAACCCAGTTACAAAAACTTAGAATCCAATTATGACTGTACCACTTTCATTATTTCATGCATTTATCTGTTAAGTACAAGCAGATTAATGTGCTATGAAATCTTGTCTAAAGTATTTGGCATCAAATACCTCAGTGATACGAGCTTCAGAATGGAACAAGAAACTCCAAAACATATTACAACCTCAGCACGGACAATCCCTCCACAGACACCTCCTGTAATGCAGTACAGTACTTTGCACAATAATTTACTGGGAGTGGGGAGGGAAGGAAAGCAGTATATTTCAGATTGAAGGCTCTACTTTCTAGGTAGTTTGTAGGAAAGCACACCAATATACAGGATTCATTATTAATGGCAATAGAGTCTGTTATGTTGTCCCATTTCTCTTACGACTTTAGTAGTGCCTAACGTTCTGTCCCAGAAAAAAAAATTCCCAAGACAGAAGTTCTCCAAGTAGGAAGAGCTCAAGAATTCTCATTCTTTAAACAAGAAAAAAACCAAACCAAAACAAAAACCAAACCAAAACAAAAAATTTCAGAAGCACCGCTGTGCACCACATGCTAGTGGTTGTGCACAGAGAATGGAGATGAGAAAATTTCTGAGGAAAAGTAGGAAGAATTTCAAACAAAATAAATGGAGGAGACTAAAGGAGCTCTAGTCACACCAAGATTTTCTGATTTCCCCACAATGCTATGTTAATATTAATGAAAGCCTTTTATCTCCAACATAAGCATATTAAAAACTGAACTTTTTTCCCCCATCTTGCCATGGTTCAATTTAAAAAAACAGCAAAAGAAATCCTTGCTATTGTTCGACAATGAGGAGCTTTGCGTTGCAGCAACCATGCAAATGGAAGTCACTTGCTGTTGGAAGGCTTCATTGCTCATTACAGGAACCACTGCCACACACAAGGACCTTCCTGTTACTGTCTCCTGAGTATTCACTTTTGGGACTGAAACAAATGAACTTGTCCCACACTTTTCTAGCAGAGCTTTTTAGGACCTCATGTTACTACCCTTCCTACTCTGAAAGTGACCAGGATGATTCTCATCATCCAAAACATTCACACAATGAACTATCAGGAATTTATCAAGATTTACACTAATCAGAATGTCAACCATGGCATTCACTTTTTACTGCTTCCACAGTAAAACTTAAGATTAGGCTTACACGCTAGAAACTATGTTTGTACTTCTATTTTAAGCATCAAAACTACTGTTACCATTATTCCAACATAATTTTAGACATTAAAGCTGTTAAAGAATATATCTAGGGCTTGCAAGGATGTGCTTTTCCCACCCAACTCTATCTTGGAGTCACACATGAGCAGCTGTGTTCACGTATTTGACTACTGACACATTCAACCCCCAGGACAGCTGCTTTCCTAAGGGGCAAAACAGTCACTCTGGGTTGTAACTTCCTATTCTGCTCACCTCACTTTCCCTAAGATTTCACATTAGCTTTATTAAATGGACAAATACATAAGAATTAACAATAACAAATGAGCTGCAGGATGCTGCCTTCTCGAGGCAGCACAAGCATTAAGGACAACAGCACAGATTTATGGACCTGCCAATAGCTCTTTTTCTTTCTCCCATCTGATTTTAATCCTACTGCCTCTCTGCAGTCATGCACTGCTATTGTGATCAAATGGAAATCAGAGCTGATTTGCTCCATGAAGCCACTTCCTGGAGTAACCGCTCTCCAGCTAAGTGTGAGGAACTATTATCCACCCAGCAGAAGATCAAAGCCTTGCAGCAGCAGCTGCCAACACACTCCTCTGCTACAGAAAGCAAGACCTGGACAAACTTCAGCTGGCTAGCAGACTGCTTACTGCAGGCTGTTCCTTTGGAGATGGGTTTTTAAGTTCATCACAGTGATCACAGGCATGATAGGTACCATAACCTTTTTTTTGTCCTTTATGCTAGCCTGCAAGCACTTCTTGCCTAGGCAGCTGGAAAGTTCAGTGTAGGGCACAAAAATGTCAGTATTGCCACCAGCAGACTTGAATGAAGATGCTTATCACATCTCATTACTTTTCCCTCCACAACTTCTAACAATGTTCTGAGCAGTCTTGTTTATGTACATCACAGGGCCTTTGTTTTGTCAACTCCCTCAAGCTACTCTGAAAATAAAATTCTAAAAATCTATAAACAATAGAAACATAATATGGCTTGAAAGCAATCTCTGGAGATCAGCTACCTGCTCAAAACAGGTAGAATTTCAGATCTGTATTTATATCAGGCTGCTCTGAACCTTGTCCAGTCAAAAGTCTCCATGGATTAAGACTTTGTGGCCCCTCTGCTGCAGGGCTCGCCCACTCCCATGCATCAAGACACTCCCTTCCTGTCCTACTGAAATTTTCATTCTTAGGTCTTGTGACCATTGACTCATCTTTTCACTGTGCAGTTCTAAGGGGAAAGAGGCTCCGTTGTCTCTACAACCCCTTGCTTAAAGATGGTTAAATATGGCAATTACATTCTCCCTTAGCCTTCTCCTCCTCAGGTTGCAAACCCAGTCCCTCCTCCACTCTCACGTGCTCCAGCCTCCAACCCTCCAAGCAACCTGGTGCTGGACTCCCTCCAGTTTGTCACTCTCACACACGGTGCATATAGTGTAATCTACTGGGCAGCACTGCAGTTGGGAGCTTCACAGCTGCCCCACAGATGGTAACAGTTCCTTCCCTGTACCTGTTGCCCAGGCTTTTTCTAATGCAGCCCAGTAAGTGATTAGCCTTGAGGGCTACAGAAGCACACTGCTGACTCCTGGTCAGCTTCTCACTCATCAGGAGTCCCAGGGCGTCCTCTGCAATAGTTGCTGCCCAGGCAGTAGGTCCCAGCAACCAACAGCAGAAGGATCATTTTCACTTTATGCACCTATGTGCATATGGACACACAGGCACAGAGCTGGCCATTTCCATGACGTTGAGACCACAGTGAGAAATATGGTACCTAATGTTCATTCTTATTTCACAACAACCAAAACACCAGACTGGAGGCAATGCAGGCTTTGTTCAGCAAAGACACACGGTAAATGTTTGAATGGACACAGACTACAGTGATAAGAACACACATTTTATCCATAGTTTGTAGTTAAAAGAATATAATATTGAAAGCTGGAGAAGAACTGTTCACAAGGGCACGTAGCAATAGGACGAGGGGTAATGGTTTTAAACTAGAAAAGGGTAGAGTTAGGTTGGATATTAGGAAAAAGGTCTTCAATATAAGGGTGGTGAATCATTGGAACAGGTTGCCCAGAGAGGTAGTGGAGGCCCCGTCCCTGGAGATATTCAAGGTCAGGCTTGATGGGGCTCTGAGCAACTGCTCTGGTAAAGATGTCCCTGCTCACTGCAGAGGGGTTGGACTAGATGACCTTTGAAGGTCCCTTCCAACCCAATAATTCTATGATAATATTGGATTAAGACATTTTCCTGTACGCTTTTAAGATCTATAGTAAAAAAATCAAGCTTGGTATGCTGCCAACATAATTGAGTAATATGAGGTTGTCAGAGTTGAGGGGGTTTTTTGGTTAGTTTTTTTGTTAGGCTTTTTTAAATACTCAAAATCAATAATTACAGTGAATAGGCTTCCCAGCAGCACTGTAGATGTTTGCCCTTTATTGTAAGTGTACACACATAAGAGAGCATAAACAGTATTTGATTTGTTTGCAACACAAATGACCATTAAATTAAAGCATATTTTCTGACAGTCACCATTTTACCATTAGTCTACAAAATCCAACTGAGAATGATTAATAAATATCCCGTCTGTTCACAGATAAAGCAGCATTTATCCAATAATAAAAGTGACAATATAGGCAAAAACTCTGAGGTTTATTTTAGTATCAAGCTTACAGGCGATCAATTTGGACCAAAAAAATACCAAGGATTAGTTTCAATCACTTGGAGGAAAAAAGCATCTAAAGTTAAGAAGAAATGCTTTGCTATTAATTATAAGCTTGGTACACTAAAATAATTATATCTTCATACATAAATCAAAGAAAAATGCAGGCCTTAGAAAACTTTACAAAATAAATAACAGGTAAAGTAACAGTACTATATAAACAGCTGGTTGGGCAGTTCTCCACGCTGATCTGATTCAACGTCAAGTCATGGATCCTTCTCTCACAGTTTGATGCAGTCAGCTCCAGTCTCCTGGAGGAGTTCTCACTCAAAGGCTTTGTAAAATCTATAGCAGAAGCAAACAGCTATTCACTGTTGGCTGCATGGTAAGATGGAGAGTTCCTTATGCTGCACAGAATGGAAGAATCTTCTAGCTCACAAAAGAAGGCTCACTACCATGTGTTCGGCGCGTGCCTTGACCTCACCCATCAAAGTTTACATCAAGGAAATCTTAAGTTACATTTTTAATCTAGCAATTCTGGTTCATTCTGATTTTGTTTTCTGTGACTTAATTCTTCAAATTAAAGTATTAAATTCCCTTATTAAAGACTATATCATGCATACCTACACTTATTGCTATTTACTTCCCACAAATTCCAAGTCAATGTATTGGTAACTTATTCCACCCATCACAAGTTTCTCAGCATCATCTTCAAATTTTTCTAAGACAGCACATTTCTTAAAAATATCACCATTCACTAAGAAGGCTACAGTTTTGTCACAGAACAAATTTGTGCAGATGAATAGTACTAATAAAATTCCATTAAGTATTTGGTAAATACAAGCAGTTTGGGAAACTACTCAGTGACCTACATTTGCAGCCTCATATTTTAAATAAGAGTTAGGACAGAAAAAGAATATGGTATTTCAAGCTTTTTTTTTTTTTTTCTTTTTCCCTGAAGATCTCATGTATTACTAAGCCAGAAAAGCTATAGTAAGGGAAGTTTTGAACACTGAATTAAAAGCTGCCCCTGCCAAGCAGAATAACACAAAAGATAAACACTACATATTTTTGAAGTGCCACAAAAAAGATAAATGAAAATTTCCCTTCTTACATGCCAAATGCAATCTTAAAACAGCTACTGTTTTCTTCTTCACAAACACAGTATTTAAAGAAAGCAGAAAACACAGTTATCCACACTGTGAGGATGAATCTTTTGCCTCAGTCCAAAAATCTGGATTATTTACGGGCTGCTATTGATTCTACACACTTGCTTTGAAACCATTAATATAGCTAGGTGTAGAAGAGGATGTCCATCCACACGAAGTTACTGACTCATAACTTCTAGATCAACATTCATTACCTAATGGGTACTCATCCCCAATTAATTTTGGGCTCTACAGGGCATTCAGGAAACCAAAATAAACACCTTGTTCAGAATGCTTTTTAGTAAGAACAGCAGAAGACCAAGTCTGCAAACGGATCTTTAAACAAGCACTTCTCAACATAGAGTTTGCTCACTCCCATCACTTTAGTCCTCCAGCAACCACTACCTGATCTGTGAACACCTTCGTGCACATGCGCAACTGATAGCAACCCCCACCTAAACAGACTCCTTGTCTTCCAAACTTGCAATGGAATAGCTGTTTGTTCAGACACATAAGGGAATTAATCAGTCTGAAAAATAGTCCAAGAGTAAGATTTTTGTTCAGCTGGATCAGTTAGTTCCTTCAGATATTTTGCAACACAGCAGCTGGCAAGAAGTAACAGCAGGTAAGAGAGACTGCGTAAGTAAGGAAGCCACAGAACATGAAACTATGGTGTGAAGTTTATTGTATAAACACTTAAAATTGCTCTGAAAACTCAAGGACTTTATCAACCAAGTATCTTTCACTGACACTAAAGTCACTGTTAAAAAGAATGTGTGCAAATAAAAGGGACTACTGCTATATTTTCATACAAATGTACCTTGTAATGGAGCAATGAATGCCTCTCTAAATGTAGCTCATCTTTTCGTGAGAAACCAGAAAGCATCTTTATTAAATTTAAAGCTGAATTTCCATTTCCATTTAAACAAGAGGATGCTTGAAAGATTTGAGAACTAGATGTTCAGATTTTTTTACATCAAAGTAAAAATAGTTTATCAGAATACATGTCCAAACTGTGCTGAATGTCACAGCAGGTAAACAACATAAGTAGTCTCAACTGGATTTTCAAAGAACTTTCAAAAGCCAAGAGATCTTTCCATAACATAAACTGAAGCCCATTTCTGCAGATTTTGAATTAAGGACCAAGGGCATTTTTTAAGGGAAACATTTACAGCAATAAAATACACTTAGCCTTTATTAAAAAAAACTAGGATCAAAACCAGATTAGTCTAATTTCCAAAGTGATACAGCAACAAATATTATATATATTAAAAATATATAGTAAAACTATATACACACAGAGTACTTTTTTGCAACGGGGGTGGGTGGGAAATTAAGTTTAAGAAATAGCCCACCATGCTTTTCAGAAGACTATCAAGAAGGACATTCTTACCTGTCCAGAATACTGGATCAATCTTCAGAAATGAGAAGCCGAGCATGTATTTTCCATGCATCTTTTAAACAATAAGCATTCAAACAATTCAGGCAGTTGGGGAAGGATGAAAATGAAAAAAAACCACATATACAATAAACAAATAACCAAGTAGCATTACAATCTCAAATACTATCCCATTAACTCATAGTTTAAAAGAATAAACAAACAAAACATTAAATAAACATGTTTCATTTCAGGTAAGTAGCAGGCAGAAAATAAATACCACTGCTAAAATTTCCAAACAATTTTTTCTTCCCTAACATTTGCATAACAAATCAACAAAATAACAAGTTTACCTAAAGCCTTTGCAGAGGAGGTTATACCTGCACTGCTATAAAGCCAGCAAAGGCCTTGGTCCATAAAGAGCAGAGTTAAAAGTTAAAACACAAAAAAAAACACACACAAAAGGCAACTCTGCTTCTGTCTGGAACAAGCAGTCCAGAACTGCAGGACTCAGAACCATATCAGATCATCTTAACGAATGTTTCTGACCTGGAAGTCTCCATGAAGTACGTGGTAGCCCACAAGATTACTTTGAATGCTTATACAAGCCAATGGTCCAAAAAGCTTGAAAACTTCTGCACTGGAAGGTCCTTTCAGAACAACTCTGTACACCCTCCACAACTCTGGACTAGTCTCGTTCAGCAGATGTTTCTCTCTCCCATCTCCTACCATACTATTGCCCAGCTGGCCCTGAAAACCGTCAGGACCTGACAGGCAGCCTGGAATTTGTCCGGTCCCTGCACCAGCACCACGTGTTCTGCAGAACTCCATACCGGTGTCCTACTATCAAACTAGTCAATGTCACACATCTTTGAACCCACTGGGGAAAAAAGACAAGATGGCTGCCCCCACAGTCTGAGATCAAAGCAGAGGACTCCTTGAAATTCAACATTTGTCTAAACTACTATTAGAAGAATTAAGAGTTTCCCTTCATTATATACAAGGAATGCTCCAACCAGTGAACTCACTTTGCCAATACCCTTAATTAGGTTTGGACCAGTTTCTTTTCTTATTACAGATTAAAACATTTCCAAGTTACCTAATACACCTATATACCCGCAAATAAAGAAAGACGCATGTCATACACTATTCTGCCCTGGAAGTGCATTTGTTGGCATCTCTAGAAGTGAGACCAGGTCTCATGTGAGCTGTGAGACCATCACTGGTTCAGTTTCCACACCTGTAAGTAAAAACCCAGCTGAGATGAGTAAACTTGCCCAATTCCACATGTATGTGCCCTCAGGCAAGTAATACTTTCCTTCCCCGAACAAGTGTAACACCCTTTGTGTTTATATTATCAGATAGGCCAAAGCATGTCGGGTTTTTAGACTGTCTGAAGGGCTTCAGCAAGCCTGTTCTGTACCACACCAAAATTCAAAAACATGCTATCCACTCAAAACCATTATTGCAGCTGGGGAGGGTGGGAATAAATAATCAAGTGGTGTTTGTATTTGTATGTTATTAGCGGTGCTCAGGTCAAACCTCAATGATGGAACCACTCCAGTCAGAAAGGCATAAAGAAACAGGCTTTGGCACTAAAATTGGATTCTGTTAACGACACAGAGAAACTAAGTGGCAAAAGAAGACCTGCAAAGAGCCAATTCACGCCTTATGGAAGAAATGTAAGAATTAAAAGGCAAAAGGATGAAAGACACTGCCGGAGTCCCCCAAGCCCCTATATCTGGAGCAGTTATATTATCCCAGAGGAGTATATTTTGCTTTCAGAGGCATTTTTAAGAGCGAGGTCACGGAAGTTGATGACCGAGGTGGCTCACTCACTCGCAGCGCTGCATTCCCTGCTCCTCGACCGCTGACCCTTGCTTCCCCGAAGGCCGAGCGGCCGCCCGAGCTGGAAAGAGCCGCCAGCCCGGCCTGCCTGGGTG
>NW_010329073.1:0-995 GCF_000700745.2 Antrostomus carolinensis
CAGATCATCCTGGTGGCCTCCTCTGGACTTCATGTCATTAGGCAGACTGGTTACAGGATCCGGGACACAGGTAATTTTTTCCTCAATCCCTTCAGTGGCAGGGAGGTTTAATGACAGAAAGAGGAAGATTCACCAAATTAACACATGGCTTAGAGGCTGGTGCCACAGGCAGAATTTTGGTTTCTTTGACCATGGGGATGTTTACATGGCACCAGGGCTACTGGCAAAAGATGGGACACACCTGTCTCAGAAGGGGAAAAGGATCCTGAGGCAAGAATTAGAGGGGCTCATTGGCAGAGCTTTAAAGTAGATTGGAAGGGGGAAGGGGATATAACTGGGACTGCCAGTAATAAATCTGAGAGTTACATGCCTGAAGAGCACTGCACTGGGATTCCATCTGCTCCAGCCAACAAGGGTCAGGGTGCTCCAGTGGCCCCCAGCTTATCCCCACCTCTGCTGCCCTGGGGATTCTCCAGGATCCCACTGCTGGGGAGTAGCTGGGAGTGGCTCCGGAGTTACAGTGAATATTCTAGTCCCACCACTGTGCAGGGGAAGAGGAGGGCTGGGGGGATCGAGGAATGAATAAATCATCTCGGCAGCAGCAGCTCCGAGAATGCAGCACCGCTCCCCTCTGGGCAGGGGCTCCCCCCACTGCTGCACCGAATTGCACCATCTGTGAGCAACCAAGCTTTTACCAGGCTGTAACCCGAAGCACAGCTCACACCTTCCTTTGAGCGTCGCAGCCACAGCAATTTGCAATGAACTGTCCCAGCAAGTTTCCTAGCGTGGCAGTTAATATTTCTTTTTGATTTCGGCTCAGCCACCTCTGTCCTGAGCACTGGCGTGCTCTGTTGTCACCAGGTGATAAGGAGACTGCCAAGATTAGGGATGAAAAAGGAATGAAACCCAGCACCTGAGCCGGTCTGCCACTTCTGGGGCTGGCGTGAAATTTGGCAACTGGCTGGTTAGAAAATGAATTGATCGGGAGGGCTTTT
>NW_010329073.1:1075-10184 GCF_000700745.2 Antrostomus carolinensis
AAGTCGCCATGGGGATGCTAGACAGCCTTCGGCCAAGAAAAGAGGAGAGCGTAGCTTGCTGTCGTAGCACAGGAGGAAATTCACAGCTGGGGAAGGGGCTGGGCTCTCATTGACTTTCATGAGGTCAGTGCCTGCCATGGTGGATGTGGGGGGAAAGCTCGGTGCCAGTGCCACTGGCAGAGGGACAGCATGAGACCTCCCATCCCGACTCCCCAGCTGAGTGGAGCGAGACCTGGGGTACTGTGGGGTCCCTGCATGCCACCCTCAGACCCCCCTAGACATTTAGCCAGGGACTTGTCAGTGTTAGGGTATTGGACTTTATGATCTTAAAGGTCTTTTCCAACGTGGGCAATTCTGTGATTGTGTATTAAAGGAAACCCTTCTGTACAGTGAGCCCTCCACCTCCCCTCCTCATCCATCCCATGTGGGCACCAGCCGAGTGCCAGGAGCCTTTCTTGGGAGGAGGCTGGAGCTGTTGGGACATGCCACCCACCTCCCTGCTTGGAGGAAACCCATTTATCACCCACCTCAGTGCTTATTTGGTCTGAAGCTTCGAGTGGGTCCCTAATTCAGCCACACACTAAATCCAAATCCAGTTTAAGCATAAGTGACTTTGAAGCACAACCGTTGTGATTAGGCTGGATTTTCTATGGTATTTAGCTGACTAAAGATGCAGATCAGTATTTAACCGGCTTTCAGAGGAGCCTGGGAGTAAATCTGCAAAAAAGATTGAGGTGCTCAGGGTGGTGGTGCCTGACGTGGGTGCTCCAGGACAAGGTGGGCTTTGGCTTTGCTTGTCTCCCTGGTGAGAAAGGCTCCTCTGAGGGGCTTGGACCTGCTGGCTGTGGCTGCACTTCCAAAGGAAGCTGCAACTACGAGCCCAGTGTTTGCCCCAATAACACCAGCCCTGGTGCAATTTCTGCCCGAGCCAGCCAGCACAGCAGCATGGGCCAGGGATGATGCCACTTGCTATTTCTGGGGTGTCAGGAGTTGGGTTTAGCCACATGGGCAGAGCAGCCTCACTTGACTCCCGTGGTTCCAGAGTCAAGGCACTGGCTGGGATTATTCAGCAGCACCCACGTTGCCTTTCCAGCTCTGCCCCATCACCTAGACCTGCCGTATCACCGAGCCCTGCCATGGTGACAGCAGCTGCCTGTATCTCCTCCCTGCCTGCCTGGTGAGGGGCCACAAATGCTGGGTGAGGGTCAGGAGCATGTGGGGCACTGGGATCTAACCAGGGATGCTTTGCCCAGCCTTATATTTTTAGCTGTCTAATTGTAAGAGCAGAATATACTCAGCTTTGCTGCAGGATGCTCTTGCTCAGTTCCTGGCAGAGATTGATCTCGAAATGCCAATTGGTCTCCAGGGGCTCTGGCTCTAATGAATTGCCACAGTTTGCGCTTGTCCTAGGCACCAGCGCTCCCTGCCCCCACTTCCCCAACAGCAGGGTAAGGAGACACCCAAGAAAGGGATTATTTTTCCTTCTCCTGAGATGAAGGTAAAAAATTTCAGAGGAGTGTGTGTTTGCATGTGTGCCATCAATCACACCATTACAAGCCCAAATCCTGCAGGCTTTTCTCCAGCAGTGTTCCCATTGAAGGTTTGTCCTAGGAAAGGAGTGAGGTGAAACAGCCTTTTACAGTCGCCTCCCCGAGTTTATTTGCTCCTTGCAGGCTAGTTTCCAGCAGGAGGAGTTATTAAAGCCTGTGATGAGCGGAGCAGCTTGCTGGCACCCCAGGCTGGAGCGGATGCTGGGGCAGGTCTGGCTGGGCAGCTGCTCTGTGAACAGACTGCTGTCCCTCTCTCCTGGGGATGGATGGCTCCATTGCCCATACCTCAAGCTGCTCCAGCTCTCTCTGACCTTGTCTGTGGAGGGAACTTGAGGAAAAATGAGCTGAACTAACCTGAAGTAGATTTGGCAAATGACTTTAAGCTTCTGTGTGCCTTTGCATCCGTAACTCGAGTGTCTTGGGCTGGTTTACCTTAATATGCTCCTTGAGGGGCTCCTGACGTTCCTTTGTCTCCCTGGGACACCTGATTTCTGCATGCTGCTGCGACCCGTTTGGCTTCACATCTGGAGGTGTGTGCTGCGGGGCTGCAGTCAAATTAATGGTCTTTTGGGGCCTGTTGTTTTTTTTATCACCCCATGGCTTTTACTGGGGTCGGCAGGGTTTTGGCAGGGGGTGTGCCAGCCAGCACCTGCACAGGATGGCCGGGAGCTGTGGCTCCTGGGTGGGGACATGCAGCAGCATGATGTTTCAAGACCTAATGTGCCGGGCCACCCCTGTGCCAGGGGATATGGTGGCAAGGCCAGCTTGGGCAGGCAGCGTGGGGAGCCCGTGCCCCGAAACATGCCAAGCAGTCACGTCAAGGTAACCAGCTCCTGTGTTACTGTGAGCATGGCCGCTCTGCTGCCAAAGGCCCTGCTTCACAGGAGGGGAGGTGGGGAGACAGGCAAGGGAGAGCAGCCAAGCACCTCGTTAGCTTGCAGGGGATGATGTCCCGCCAGCACCCTGCTCCTTTGCCTGTGCCCCTGCCTGCTCTGGGGGCCAAAAGCAGAGGGGTGAGTTATTGCTGGGAGCAGAGGAGGGCTGGTGGGCACCTTCTGCCTGATGCTGATGGGCCCCAAGAAGAGGAGCACTAGCTTCTGTGCCCTGCTCCACACTGCACCAGCCTGCCTGAGGATGGGTTCACAGAATCACAGAATGTTGGGGATTGGAAGGGACCTCAAAAGATCATCTAGTCCAATCCCCCTGCCGGAGCAGGGACACCTAAATGAGATCACATAGAAAGGCGTCCAGGCGGGTTTTGAATGTCTCCAGAGGAGACTCCACAACCTCTCTGGGCAGAGGCAAAGAAGGCATTCAGTAACTCTGCCTTCTCTGCATCTTCTGTCACCAGAGCACCCATCTCATTCATCAGCGGGCCCACATTGCCTCTGGTGTTAGTTTTATCTGCCATGTATTTGAAGAAGCTCTTTCTGTTGTCCTTGACCCCTCTGTCAGGGTTTAATTCTAAGGAGGCCTCAGCTTTCCTAGTTGCCTCCCTACATCCTCTGACAACAGCCTTATATTCTTCCCAAGTGGCCAAGCCCTCCTTCCATGATCCGTAAACTCTCCTTTTCCACTTGAGTTTGCCCAGCAGTTCCCTATTTAACCATGCAGGTCTCCTGGCTCCCTTCTTTGACTTCCTACGTCACAGGGATAAAAACTGCATTTCTTGCTTGGTTTCCCCAGGATGCCAAAGCCCAGCTCCTCATGGGGCATGTGCCTGGGCAGGGAGCTCTTTGGGCATCAAGATTCTAGTCCAGCAGCAGATTGCTCTCCTTGGCTTGTCCAGAGGTCTCGAGGTTGCTGCAGGTCATCCTGCCTTTCTAGCCTCTCTCATGAGAGGTCTGGAATAGCTGGTGCAGGATCAGGGGCCATGGCAGGGGCAGGCTGGATCTGGCAGTGGGCTGGGGGCATGGAGTGGTGTGTGTGGCTGGGGGGAAGGACACTGGCCTGAGGATGCAGGTGGGAGCTTCACCCAGGCAGGAAAGTGAGTGAATGAACCCCCGCTAACAAACCCAAGAAGCCCTGTGGTGAGTGAGCCCCCAGCAACACTCCAGAGCTGTCAGCGGGACTCACCTACGGGTGAATCCAGGCCCATGACTTCTGGGGCCTTCAGCCAGCAGCTGGATCCCACCCAAGCACCCGCACACCCAGCTGCACTGGAGCCCTTGGCCCCGGTGGGTGTTGGGAGCACCCCCACTATTCCCACCCATGGGCTACCACCGCCCCAGCAAAGCGAGACCAGGCGAGATGTTACAGAAATGGTTGTCCTTGCACATTAACACCTGTGGTGGGTTACAGCCCTCCATGTTGGAGAAATAACTCCCTTGCATCCTACCCCAGCAATGTTTTTTCAATGAGGTGCCACCCGCACCAGCCCCAGATCTGCCCCTGGGCTGGATTTCAGGTGAGGGGATGTACCCAGGAGCCACGCACAGACCCAACAGCTACCGACCTTCCCGCTGGTGCACCCATGGGTGCAGCGCCGAGGAGCCCAGCATGCTCAGGCAGTCTTGGCGTTGTGCAATGGGAGTGGTGACACCATCTCACCCAAGCAAGGATTTCAAATGTGTTGAAGCTGCGAATTAAAACAAGGCTGGGGGAAGAGCTAGCTGCAATCACGAGTGTTGCTCACCCAGGGTTCAGAGCAGAAGCACTGCATTTTTTTCCAGCACTGATGACAGTGACATGCCAGTCACACTGCTGTCAGTCTCCTTGGCCCGATGCTCATGAATCAAGGAGAGCCGGGATGTGCCAGAGACCGGTTCAAAGCCACCCACTTCAAAAGCTGCCACTCAGGCCTTTGCTATTTTTATCTTTTGCATTTCGGAAGTTGGTTTCATTTTCACTTGTGCATTGGGACAGCAGGATTTCTTCTCAGTGGTGCAGCGCTGGGGTTGCAAATGTGGTGATTCTGGGCCGAGAGCCACATGGGGTCTTTCCTCTTTTTTTTTGCTGACTTTGGTGAGAAAAATGATGACTGTGTTTCAGTTGTCATTACACTTGATAACGATGGCCAAGGAGATAAGTCATTTACCAGTACCAGGGATGGGAAATGACTAATGGGACTCTAAGCTCGCTGTATTAATGGCCCTGGAGTACAACTTGGCAGGAGGAAGGGAAAGCAGATGAAACTGCCAGCTTCTTGGCTCCAGTCCTTTGGTACATGTCATTGCTCAGTTCAAAATGTACTTGGAAAGAGGCCCAGCCTATATGCAATTTCTATACTAAACTCCCAAATGCAGAAAACCACTGCCCAGTCAGGGTCTCAATTTGTCCTCTGAAGAAAGCCGAGATGCTTAACTTATGTTAGGAAAAAAGAAAGGGCAAGTTATTTACAAACTAAGAGCAACTGGATGATGGAGCCACTTCTGAAATGCTGCCCAGTGGTGTGCGTCTCAGAGAGGGCTGGTGGTGGATGGGCAACATATCGGCGTTGGTGGGCAAGGAGCCGTGGCTGTGGGGGCCAGCCTCAGAAATTCCTGCTAACAAAGCAGAAGTACAGAGCTGTTCTTGCACTTAGTGTTTGTGGAGATGAGATGATTCCATCCCCTGGCTTGCATCGTGTTGTGTCACATTTTAATTCCAGGGCTGGTGCTAATAGTGTTTGGGCAGTCCCAGAGTGTGAAGGGGTCAGCAGCTGGCACACCATGTGTGCTGTGGGACTCTCATTTCCCTGCCACACTCACAGTCACATGAAGAGCTTCCTCTGGCCTTCAGAAGTCCAGCCAGCCTGGGGTTTTGGCCTTGGTGGTGGAGGGAGATCTCCAGTGGTAGCTGGAAAAGCTGCATCTTCTCCAGAGAGCCCAGAGGCCAGTGTCTCCAGAGCCCTGCACAGGCGCTGCAAGCATGGGGCAGGTTTAGCGTGAGGCATTTTCTCCCACCTCTCCCCGTGAGCAGGATTGGTGCCATGTGCTGCCAAGCCTGCGTCTGCTCCACACCCCATCCAGACCCACTCACCTGGGCCCTCCCAGGCACAGGAGGATGCAACCTTGGTTGGTCATTGGATCAGCTTTTGTGCATCTGTATGTGCATGCATGTGTGTATCTCTGTCCAAGCACGCCCACCTCATCCCTGCTCTTGCCACACTGAACTCAGCCACGCTGTGTGAATCCTTGTTGTGTTTTCCTTGCTTTGCTTTGGGCATGTTGCATGCACACAGTGCTCTGGCATTGCTCCCTGGAACAGTGTCAGTCATGCAGCTTACAAATTGGGGCTGTTCAGCATGGAAAAGAGAAGACTCCAGGGAGACCTTATAGCTGCCTTCCAGTACCTGAAGGGACTACAGGAAAGCTGGGGAGGGACTTTTCATAAGGGCAGTTAGTGACAGAACAAGGGGAAATGGCTCTAAACTGAAAGAGGGGAGGTTTAGATTAGATATTAGGAAGAAATTCTTCACTGTGAGGGTGGTCAGACACTGGAACAGGTTGCCCAGAGAAGCTGTGGATGCCCCCTCCCTGGAAGTGTTCAAGGGCAGGTTGGATGAGGCTTTGAGCAACCTGGTCTAGTGGAAGGTGTCCCTGCTGATGGCAGGGGGGTTGGAACTGGATGATCTTTAAGGTCCCTTCCACCCCAAACCATTCTATGATTCTATGTAGGCACGTATTTGTCTAAGTGTTGTCTCTGTGGCTTTTTTTCTACTCCCTAGTTAATTTGTGAAGATCAGAACAAATTATCTCCTGGACAGGAAAGCTCATTGTGTCCTGCATGGCCACCGCAGAGCATTTGGGAAGCTCTGACCCACAGCCATAGTAAAATGTTTGATAACTACATGGGAAAGAGCTGATGAGTGCAGGGACTTCACAACCCAATGGTCTTGATTCAGCCACAGCACTCACGAACACCAACTTCTGCAGCCTGGGGAAGCAAGCAGAGGCCAGCCAGTCATGGCCCTGCTCTGTCACCCCTCCCTGTCACCAGTGGCTGCTGTCTGATTCTTCCTCCTTCACCCAAAGGTCCTGCAGCTACAGCCCCAAGTGCCCACAGGTGACTACTGTGAAGAACTGGTACCCTGCGTTGGTGAAACCATCCACTGCATCCCGTCCAAAACCCCACCCCAAGTAGCTCAGCTGGACCCCAGCAGCCAGCTGGCCACCCTCCCTACTTGGCCTCATCATGCACAGCAGGCTACAGGGTGGCAACCTATGAACTGGGCAAGAGGCAGCAGTGAGGGACTCCAGCCTGAAGTGGCCCGTCAGGTCTGAGAGAAGGGACTTGTCCATCAGTGCTGCTGGTGCGTGCCCTGACTATAGGCACTAGCTGACTGCTCCAAAGTCTCCCACCTGTTTGTGCTCACAGGGAAATGAGTCAGGGCACTTCTGAAGTGAAGCACCTTGTGAAAGAAGCTCATAGCATAAACCTCGCCCAGCTCAAAGAAGGCCAAGTCCTGAGCCTCAAAACATCACTAGGCACAGCTTTTATATCTGCAGCTAAAGGGCATGTTGCCATTCGTATCCTGGCAGCCCTTTCAGCTTCTTTCAGTGCTTCAGTGTTGGAAAAACTGGCTTTACTCGAGTGTAATATAAATTCAGAGAACATGATGGTGTGGTTTCCAGTTAGGTATGACACATACTGTGGTCTCATGGAGCAGTGTCCATAGACAAAGGCTTCTTCCTGGCTGGTGGGGAGACTCCATACCCTTGGGGCAAACATTGCCTCAACTATTTATCTCATCATTCCCTCTTGTCCAGCCCAATGTATGACATTGCTGGATCTGAAGCAGATGGTGCACTGGAGCACTGCACGGGTCTTCTTGGTGGCAAATATCCTCTGCTCTCCACCCTGGCTCCTCACAGTTCTTGAACCAAGAGGAGGACATGGGCCATGTCCTTCAAAGCACCACACCACCAGGACACTGAACTCCTAAACAACTGCCTACAGCTTAGGGGTGAGAAGCTTTTTGCCATGTCCATCTCCCTCCTCAGGGCAGTCCCTGTGTGGGACAGAGCATCCTCAGGCAAGACTGCCCCAAGGACAGAGAGCTATCGCAACCACCCACAGCAGTCATGCTTTGAAAAACCTTGCTTTCTCTAACCTACATGCATATTTAAATACCAATTAAGTAGATGAAACCTTAAAATCCCATCTAAGGTGCTTCTTCCCGAGCACAGGACCCAGTGCATTGGCATAACAGTCCTGGAGGGCTTCCATCTGCTGTCTGGGGACTGATGATAAACCCTGGATAGACCAAGTTAGAAGAGAAGGGAACTTTGAACATCACTCACTCCTTAACATGTGAAAATACTGGGGGGAAATCCTGACTTTCTCTCTAGCATTTTCTAAACGTAAAATAAGATGGTGTGGGCTGAATGGCCTGTGTGCTTTGAACAATTCACCTGATTCAGTTGTTTGCCAAGGCCTGTCCCAGAGTTGGCAGTGATGGCTGGTGACCTGGATGGCCACGGCTTCTCACCAAAAGGGCTCCCATGGCAAAGCTGCACCTGTTGAGGTTTGTCCTTGTGCCCCCAAGCAGAAGCCTGGCTGGGCTGAAGCCAGGCAAGTGTGGTGACCCTGACTACCTGCCAGTGATGTCCTACCCAGCAAAAAGAGGGTCTAGCTATTGGAAGGTGTGCCAAATGCTGCTGTGTGCTTTGCTTAGCTCATGCAGAGCACAGATCCACAAGCTGACACCTCACCAAGCATTGCTTGGGCCCCTGAGTTATTTTTTTGTGGGGCAAGTGCAGCCCCCAGAGGTGGGAACCCATTAGGTGAGTGGGCACTTGCAGAGTAAGGTTGGGTTTTTCCTGGCATACCAATGTGTAAAGCCACTCCTGAGCTGCTGGGAGTGCGCGTGCAAGAGGAGGAATGAGCTGGCAAAAGAGCTTATTTTGCCTTTTCCTTGGTCTTGCTTCCCTGAACGCTTCATACTTTTCTGTGTTACTGGAAGATATTGTCAAACTGCCTCTCCCCATCTCAGTGTCCCCATCTGTAAAAATGGGAGCTGATACTTTCCCATTAACTCAGGGCACGGCGAGGGTAACTCCTAATGACTGTAAAGTGCATCAGAGACAGCAAGTGGAATAGGCAGCCTAATAATTAGCACTGTTATTTGATTACAAGCCTGGGTGGCTGGCAGCGGGACTGCACTGTAATACTCTGAATCCCTTCGTCTAGTACCTGCCCCTGAACGGAGAATTCGTGCTGGCATCTGGTGCAGGATTCGCAGCTTTCGATGGCACCCGGGATCCAGGCTGTGACTCAGGTATTTTGTGCCCAGACCAGTCTCCCCATCAGCCCATGATTAATCATGCAAATTCAGACCAAACGCTTCTACAGAAATCTTTGCTGTCCCACCTCAGAGCAAAGTGAATCACTCCTCTTTTAATATCTGCCTTTTCTTTGATGACCTCCCTCACATCAGATCTTTTTTTCCTGCTAGATCACCTGTCTTCTAAAAAAGTAATTATAGTAGGGAAGCCTTTGAAGTTGTAGCAGAGAGGCAAATATTGTTTGTATTTTGCCCTGCCTATTAAGCATGTAGCCACATCAAAGCCTTAATTTTCTTTTCCATGGTATTTCTGAAGAAAACTGGTTAGGAATTGCACACCGGTGAGCTGAAC
>NW_010329073.1:10218-13322 GCF_000700745.2 Antrostomus carolinensis
GCATTTCGGTGTGAGCGCATCCTTCCCTTCCCTCTTTGCCTCCAGCACAGGTTTGCCACGACTTAGACAGCAAGTTTGTTGCATCGGTGTCTGTTATTGTTCTGAAAGCTGTTTGCTGGGGAGACCTATTTTGGGTGCTTAAGAGCTACCTAATGCTCTCAGTGGCAAGTAACTTAGTTTGGCTACAGGAAAGGAAGAGTCCAAGCAGAGTGCCAATGTCTGCACTCTAACTGTCAAAAAAAAGAGAAAAAAAGAGAGAAAAAGACCAAATGAGTCTGGCCAGAGGAAGAACTGTAGCATCAGGCTGTCTGGAGCCACTCTGAAGTCCTTCATCCCTATCATTTTTCTGCTTTGAGGCTGTTTGCTCCCCATCAGGGATGCTCTGGCAGCTGTGCTTTGCACTGGGCTTGTGCTGCTGACCACGTGCTGCTCCCTTGAAAGCAGCAGACGTTTCTGGGGCAACTTTCACAAATGCCTTTTTTTAAAGCACGATTTTAAAATGAATGCAAATAATTTAGTCAATAAATGCTCACGTGCTAGCGGAATCGGAAAAGATTCAGCTGTTGGGGAAGGGTGAGAAGGAAGCAGGGCCCTGCATGGTGATACTAACTGTGACCATCAGGGAAATGGTTAATGGTTAAATAATTAATGGTTAAATGAGGCACTGGTTTTGGGGTGATCTGCTGCAGGGAACAGGGCTGGTCACGTTTCTGCAGGCCTGCCAGGCTGCTTAGAAACTGGGACAGGAATTATCATACCCATTATTAACTGGTTTAGCTATTATTCAGCATTTGGGCAGCTGTTTCCTCCCTAACCATAAGGGTGAGCTTTAAAGAAGTGTGGGGGGAGACATCCCGTGGGATTTGGGGCTGGAGACCTGCAGAAGCAGGGTTCAGGCTGAGCTGCTGGGAGCCCATCCCTGAGCACGGGAAGGCTTTGCCGAGCTCCGGGAGGTGCCAGTGGTGCCTGGGGGGGTGATGCCGGGGCCAGCTCTTTGCTCCCTGCCCACAGGGTGAGCTCCTCCACTTTGGGCCAAGCAGTGCCCGGTTTTGCCAACCCAGATGCATCGGTTGGGGCTGCAGATTTAGGTCCAGGTCACGCTCAACCTTTCCTGTTGCTTTTCCAGGTGCAACAGTGAGGTTTGCCGATGCTGAGCACCATGCATGGTTCGACCCCACACTGTGGCAGGCCGTGTCCCCTGGTGGGGACCTTGAGCCAAGCGGGCGCATCTTTTCTGTGGATGAGGAACGTGTCCCGTGCCGCTATGACAATGTTATCTTCCAGCCCGAAACCTCCTTCCGGGTAAACATCGACTCATCCCAGCAAGTGATTCATCTCCGCAGCGTCTCTCTCATGGGCCAGGTAACTTGGGGAAGATGAGAAACTCCCTTGACACCTACTTGCCACAGCCCCTAAGTAGGTCAGGAGAGGAAGGGCCATCCGGGGATGGAGGAGCAGTGCTGCACAAGGAGATGGGGCACTCCCACGCTGCTGCAGCTTCATGGGCTGCTGCTGCTGTGGATGGTCTTGATTTTTTTCTTTTACTGGTTAGTTATCGCCTCCCTCCCTGCGGTGTGGGAGCACAGGCTGTCTCACTATTCACATTTTTGAAAATGGCCAATGTGCACAGGTCAAACCACCAGCAAATAGCATCTTCTCTGGCACCCAGAGGCTGCTCCCTTCCCCAGCATGTGTCTGCAACTGTGCTGCTCAGGGACCCCCTGGGGACACCTCCCTCCCACCCCCAACCTTAACATGGCCTGTGGCCTGGTGATCATCTGCCAGCTTTGCTTTGGTACAGCTCTTTAATTGATTGGAGGGATAATTATAGAAACACTGGCAACCTGCTGTGCTTCAGCCTGGGAATCAGGCGTATGCCGAGCCCCGTCCCTTGCCGGTCGGAGGAGTGAAAGATCACAGGCACTGCAGCAGTAAACAAGGCTCCTTCCAGGAGTGGGAGATGCGGCAGACATTTCATAAGTTATTTATTATTTCTAGCACTGCATTGCCTGGGATCTGCCATTTCAGGGCCAGGCGTTAGGTAACTGCTTTTTGAGTAGTAAACTCAGTGTCCAGGCAAATCTGGACAAGGCAGCACCCCAGTGGAGCTCACCTCGGGCACGTGTAGCCCCAGGGATGCAGAGGTGGATAGTCTTGGGTGCTCGGAGTGATGCTGGTCCTGCTGATGCCTGGGGACTACCCCACGGCACACTCACCCCCCAGAGACTGCAGCTGGCTGTGCCCTGGGGCAGAGGCTGCTGCTGAGCAGTGAGATGGAAGGAGAAGGTGCTTTCTATTTTTGTGGTTATAGCATATTTCCTAAAAACTGACCTTAGAAACTACATTGTCCCTTTGTAGCCAGCCCACTCTATGTGGGATATTTTTACCCCAGGGCCAGATAAGTCCTCCTGTTGTGCCAGGGCATTGAGAAGCCTCCTGTGGAAGACAGGGAATTACTGGCAGCTTGGCAGGACAAGGCTGGTCAGTCCAGCTCAGCCTTCGCTAATGCTGAGCCCACTGAAAGGCTTCCCAGATTGAAGGAAAACACCTCAGATCCAGCCTCTTCCTCCCAGTAACTGAAAGCTGATAACTTGAATTCTCTGGGCCAGTAGAAGGAGGGAAAGGAAGAAGAAAAGAAATAGTCCAACCATCTCATGATTTCTTTGTGGTCCTTTTTTTTGTTTTTAAATTAGAAAGGACTTTTCTGTTAGCCCCATGGAAAAGCCCCAATGGGTGTATTGGCAGGATTTTCCTGCGATTCCCAATCGCGTTCAGTGCCTGTGATGGGGCTGCCCCAAGCTGGCTGTCAGACATGGCACTGGGCATCTAGCTGGCACAGTCGGGTGCCTGGGGACATCACTGGGACCTGGCTGGGGATACTCACCTGCTTTGCTGCTCTTCCCTGCACAGGAGCTCAGCAACCCTGAGGCCTGGGACAGGTACCTGCGGGGTCCCTCTGCCCCGCTGCAGTTTCACGGCAATGGCACTCTCCAGGTGACGGGCACTGGCTGTCCTGACAAGTCCGGCTGTGCCTGCGGGAACGCCCCGGTGAGTCCTCCCATTGCAGTTGTGTGGGGTGTGTTGCACTGTGCGGGGTGTGTTGC
>NW_010329074.1:0-335 GCF_000700745.2 Antrostomus carolinensis
CACTTTGCCACACAGGGCTGAGCCAAACCCGAACTGGGGGTGACTGGGGAGAACTGGGGAAGGGGCTTCTGCCTCCCTTCCCCTTCAGGACCATTCCTCTCCCGTCTGGGTGTCTCCTCGGGCTCATTCCCGGAGCGGTTTGGTGCAGGGCAGGGGTTGCAGTGGGCAGAGAACCAGCAGCCGGAGCCCGTCAGCGCTTCAGCGTGTCCCCAACACGGTCCCCAGCGGTGACATGTGAGTGAGCAGTGAAGACACAAAGGCTCCAGCGTGGTCAACCACACCAGTGCCACATCTTGTCCATCCCAGCAAAGCTAACTGGTGAGGCAGTGAAAGGT
>NW_010329074.1:359-1343 GCF_000700745.2 Antrostomus carolinensis
GGTTGGAAGGGACCTCGGGAGATCATCCAATCCAACCCCCCTGCCAAAGCAGGGTCCTTACACCAGGTTGCACAGGGAAGTGTCCAGGTGGGTTTGAACATCTCCAGAGATGGAGACTCCACACCCTCTCTGGGCAGCCTGTCCCAGGGCTCCGGCACCCTCACAGGAAAGAAGTTTCTCCTTAGGTTTGTGTGGAACCTCCTGTGTTCCAGTTTGTGCCCATTGCCCCTTGTCCTGTCACTGGATAAAATATGCAGCTGGTGGCCAGCATGGTCCTGTGCCAGCAGAAGGATGGGTCTCTCCACCCTTCCTCCACCTCTCCTGCCTTCATCACCCTCAGGACAGCCCTCGCTCTTCCTCACCCACCCCATTTCACCCTGTCTTTGGAGATCGTCCCCTTCCCTCCTGTGTCCAACCCCTCCTGCAGCACCATGCCACAAATCCTCCGAGAAAACCATCCCCAGCACCCACCACACTGCAAATCTCATGGACTCGAGTCTAACGAATGCAATTAGTGCAGATGAGTTTATTCTCATTAGCAAGCTGTACAGGGCCTGGCGCCGGTGGGGGAGCGGGGAGCAGCGTGGCGTGAGGAGAGCAACATCTCTCCTACGCTTTCCCCGGGTGCTCCTCACCTCCTCCAGCTCGTCAGATGCTGCTGGCTGGGTGGTTCGGAAGCCTGGGGAGGTGAGGATGGAAGAGAGGAGAAGCCTTGGGAAGGGAGGAGAGCCAGGGAGGTACGGCAACAGCTGAGCGTCGCCTGGCTTGGCACGGTGAGCGTTGCGGGAGCGACAGTTGGCTCGCTCCACCGTGGTGACACCAATGGTTTTTTTTCTTTGAAGCTGGCTTGATGGAACCAGCAAGGGATGGAGAGCTGTGAGTTGAGGCAGCTGGTGCAGAAAACTCATCTCCCTGGAGCTGGGCGACATTCACTGCTCGCTGAGATGCTCTTAACAGGCTCTGCAGAGGGATCTGGACAGGCTG
>NW_010329075.1:0-8440 GCF_000700745.2 Antrostomus carolinensis
ATCCAAACCATTCTATGATTCTATGATGATTGATCACCAAAAAAATGATAGGATTCAGCTCAGTAGCCATATGGATAATAAGTCTTTGCATACGCATGAAAATTTCTGGCCATCCAGACATGAGGTTACATAAATTGTAACCTCATTCTGTGCTCTCAAAGAAAGTGAAAAAAGGAAAAGTGGCAGTGCTGCTGACTTCAAAAAAATAATTCTTCAGCAAGATATTATCTTCAGAAAAGGGAAAACTCCATGCTGACATAGCTGCCCATTGTCACCAGCTTCTTTCTTTCTTCATTCCCTCATTAAGGCAGAAGGCTTCAAGCTGCTATACAAAGAGACAGATGAAAAAAACAGCAGGTCCTTACAAATGAACCCCATTAAAGAAGCAAGACAGATATGACTGTCTTCAAAAGCAGAAGAATTGAGACGAAGGATCTTTGTTACTGGCCCCACCCTGGCAGAGATGCCATGGAGCACAGATAATTTAGACAGTTAAAGACAGAAAGTTTCCAGATTGGTTTTTTCCTTCAGGCAGATATAGCTCCCAAATACTCTATTAACTGTCAATCCAAACCACTTGTTAGCATTTTAAAGAGCATGAAAAAACAGGCTTTTCATCAAAAAAGGCAAAGCTTGTCCTTTACTATCTGTTGGACCAGGCAGTTGCGCAGCTATTTGATTATAAACTGAAATGGATCCAAAAGGTTTAGTGCTCTTGAATCAACAGCACCTTCAAAAAAAAAAGAAGCCTGAAATGTACATCAGATGCCTGAAACTTGGATAAAGTCTAGTACTAACAAAACTCAGCTTCTCACATATATCTTTTGAAAAAAACAACTCCACAAACTATCGCCAAGGTCAACAGCCACTGCAGTAACAAATATATTTTTAATATAGTCTGCACAGGCAGTTTGCAAAAAGAAATTATCAGTAGAGTGTGACAGAGCAGGAAAATTGCAGGGTACTCTGACAACATGGAAAGGCAAAGCAAAAACGAAGGTAAGTGGATACTATAAGCAGCAAAGCAATAAACAAAGTTTAAAAAAAAAAAAAGACAAGAGAAAGAGATACTAAAATGATGATAACGAGACATTGTTCTTAAAAGTTAATCTATAGGTAGCTCTTCTGCCCCTCAAGAATCAACGCAGAATAATGCTTGTTCCTCTAGACAAAAATAACAGCTTTAAAGTCCCAAAACACAGATTCACATTTGACTCATGGCTCTTAAAAGTAGGTTACAATTGCAAAGAAACATTTTAAAAACAAAGAAACAAACAAAATGTCTATGAGAAGCAGAAGTCCCTAGCACATTGTCACAGAGAAAAAAAATCATTTTGTACTATTTTAAGGTTATACAATGTGGAAGTTAATCAGAGTAGTGGAAGAACTAAAGCCACAGGAATTATCTCCTCCAGAAGCATTAGGAAAAAGCGTGGGCTGGAGAGAAAAAATATGACACATGGCAGAACTAAAAGAACAGATTTTAACTTAAGACAAAAGCATAGAGACATACTCAATTTTTAAAAGGCTACCGATTTAGAAAGGAAGGATGGACTCCATCAATATTTGTTCTTCATTGCAGGAGGTACGGTTAAAGTCTCAGCTCTATTGTGTTATTCCAGTTTATATGTTAATCTATTTTGGTCAATAACCAAACACTGTAACCTCAACAGGACAAGGTATGGTCCTACTTGCAACTTTCTTGTTAATGAAGACTAAATGTGATGTAGACCATGATACCATGAAGACCTTGTCCCTGAAGAGATGCATATGCAGCACAGGTAGGATCCTGATGACTAATTTTGCATACAAGTAAATAAATTCCATTATATGTAAGGAAGCTGATGTCAATACCTAATTTTGATGAACTCAAAGCATCACACATATGACCTAAATCTCCTCATATTCATACAGTGTTTAACAAGTACAAAGAGACAGAATTCTCTTTTCTCCATCGTGTCTGCTTGAGCCTAAAACATTTGTTGGATTGACACATCAAGAAAACTAAATTATAAGTCCTACTCTAAATTGTAAATAAATAGGTACATTTGTTGCCTGCTTTTGATGTGGAGCTCTTGTGTGTTCTGCCTCACAGACATCAAATTTCCAGCTGAAAGAAAGCATGGCAGGTCTAATGACATAAATGGAGATTTTTCAGCTTTTGTTGACAGACCTATAGGTTCAAAATTGTGATTAGCACTATAACTATACATACAAATCTTTATGATAACCTATCATTCTTTTTTTTTGCCAAGGATAGTCTGTCTTCTGTCAAAGTAGGCTAGTAGGAATATTTCTGGATATATAATCCTCTTCAATACTGTTATACAACTATGAACAGATTTGTAATAGGTGCTTGCTGCCATTTTATTTGTGGTTAAAAACAATAGTTTTCCACATTATTATGTTCAAAATTCTTACTCTGAAACATCACTATTCCTCACAGTTATGGCTTAGCTCTTGTTTAGGTACAGGCTATAAAATGCCAAATGGACATGAGCTGGAAACATTGTCTAAAATGCACAAATTCCACTGTGCCACTTCCACGTAGAACATTTTCTCTTGTTGGCCTGATCTGGAAAGTACTGGGAGGCACTCCATAGAGTCCAAAGACACATGCTGTCAATAGGTGCAACAAAACTGTATTTATATAATATTATGACATAGCCCTGTTATTTTAGCTTCCACAATTAAAGACAGATCAGAGAAAACAGAAGGGCTTTCATTTTTACCCTCCATTCTGGGTTTACCATTCCTTTTACCAGACAGTTTCACTAAATTCAGGTTCATGCTTTTCACTCTAAGAGGTTTACATGATGAACCAGCTGTCAAGAGACTCCTAAAGAGGATTGCAGCTCACATGTCATTGACATGGCTGAGGAGGTAGAGTTGTTTTTATTACTCCTGGAAAGATTAGAGACAAAAGAATATTTGAAGCTGCTTTTACTTTTGTATTTTCTAAGCAGCAGGGAAAATAAATTGCATAAGACCACAAGAGTGGGTGGAGAAGTCACTGGAAAATATTTAACTACCCTATTCAAGGAAGTATTATATTAATCCAGGATTAGACTTCTTACAATAAATCAATCAATAGTACAGCACTTCCTCCTGAAACAGCAAGCACAATGCCTTGCCAGACATATGAGTTCAATGTAACGGCCAGCACGGCCATCCAAGAGAAAAGGTTTCATACTTCACCATTGCCAGAGCTTCACTTCAGGCAAGGGAGTCCTTAGAAAAACTCTGCTCAAGGATACCAGGGAGTGAATGGCAGATGGACTGTGTCAACTGTCCTTATCAACTAGCATGAAAAAGGGAGTATTTTGGAAATGTAAGCAAAACCTTCAGCCTTTCACAGCTGCTTCTCAATGATGCTAATTCACAGACAGCACTGAGTCAGTATCTTCTGCTGCTTTTCTGAAAACTGTGAGTGACTGTAACTGCCAATCTGTTTTCTATCTCATCCTGCCCAAAAGAATCATCTAAAACTAAAACTTGTGCAAAGTTAAAAAAAAAAATAAATAAAAAATCAAATTCTGAATCTACCCAGAGGAGACAGACCTGGCTCCAGCTCACTGTGCTGTCCTTGATTTAGTTCTGACCTGCTGTGGACACAGCCCTGCATGGTCTCTGACTTCTGCTGGTCCATTAGCACAATTATTACACGTTGCCCCTGCAGTCCCATTAGTACCTATCAGGCATAGAATTGCTTGCCTGATCACTATCTGTGAGTATTTTGGTGACTCATTTATCAGCTTTTTCTATACTTCAGAGAGTAAATCACTTGAGCTCCTCATGAATATCAGGTTTTAATAAAAGCCATAACTGTGACCTTTTTTTTTTTTTTTTTAATTCACTGGCTAATTTCTTCCATCTGCATTAATCTATTTTTCCATCAACTACATTCAATTTAACATGAACTTCAGTTCTTAAATGTATGACCACCACTAGCCTGGAAATTTTTGCTGTGGCTGAGGAATGATTTCCAGTGCTTCTAACACAAGAGGACAAACTACTCTGATGCTAATTAATTCTAATGGGAGAGACATTTAAAATGTCAGGCAGACAGAAACACATCTCTGTCACAAAGCAGAACTATCCTCTAAAACACATGCTCCTAAGAGTAAGCTATGAAAAAAAAAAAAAAAAAAAAAAAAGAGGAAGGCAAGGTTTCTTTCTGCACTCCTTGCAGGGTGGGATTGTTTTATTTTTTGAGGGATCGTGGCCTTCTGTGTTTTTATCTTGTTAACATGTCTTATTTTTGTTTGGAAGATCAAACTGTAAGTACTCACTAGTGCAAGGCATTCAGGGTAAGCAAGGAGTGCCACTGACTGGGCTGGCTCGCTTTAGGGTTTGGGAGTGACAGTTTCATACTCTTTTGTTAACTGTAGCTTTGGGTAGAGTGAGGATTTTTTATTATAACTGAGGACTGATTGCATCAGAGTCTGGCTTACAATCATGGAATTAACTTGCTTTTATCCTCTGTCCCTCTGTATGGAAGGGTTTCCATTCATGCTTCTCACTGTTCCTACTGTCTCTGCATTTTATTGATATCCCTCCTTCCAGATGCTTCTTCTTCCACTTGTGTCTGAGTTCTCTCTCCTCCCTCCTTGCTCAGCAGAAGCTCTCCAGTAGCCTGGGCAGAGGTTAAGGCAATTTCCCTCAAAACTGGGGGAAACGCTCAGTATAAACTAAGCTACCCAAGCTCTCTCCTGACTACCCTGACTACAAGAAAAGATAACAGCCTGCAAACCCTTCCTCTCCTCTTCCTTCAGGCCTTCATATTTTCAACAAAATAATAGTCACTGGAAGAAGAAGCAAGAGGAGGAGATGAACAAAACAATGCTGAATTCCAATAAATTTACTGAGAAAATAGAATACCTGTGTTACAGTTGCTGTTTCAATTGCTGTTTCATTATTTATTTTGAGTGATAAATTGAAAGAAAAAAAAAAAATAAGAGTACCTTGGAGCCTGGTGGCCCATACACTCACTCAAGGTGTGTGTTTACTAGCCCTCATCTTCTATAGGACATGTTTTTTTGATTGGACCATAAAGCCAAGCTGCCCTTCTCTTAGGCTCTCTCCTATACTCTGCAAAGTTCCTGGGCTCCTGCTATGTCAGGCTCACTGAGGTTCAAGCCTTAAGGCTAAATGGTCCAAACTTACTGTCAAACATCAGATTCCTCTCCATTACTCCCCTTATCAACTATTTTTGCCTGCACTTTCAGATTTTGTCATGCTCTATCCTTCAGCCACAGGGCCTGGACCCATGAAAAAGTTGCTATATTATCATGCAGACCATTTACCACCCAACAGCAGTGCTGCAGTGGCTGCCTATCCACATGTCCACCTGCTGTAGCGATTCAAGTAAGAGCCATGGATTTCCAATGCCTTGTTTTGCTTCTCCCAGCAAAGACTCAATTGCTCTTCTCCACATAAAGCTTTTGCACACCTACATGGCAGAAAATTGGGGACAAAACTGAATTCTTATTAATTAGCATAACTTGACCACCTGCTAGTGCAAAGTTCTGATTCTCACAAACTGTTCAGTACATCAGAGCTGCCACCTGCACATACGCACAGCAGCCAGGAGCGAAGCACGCCAGTTTTTCAAAGAAAAATTTTCATTGATGGATACTGAGTGGCTGAGTTATTTTCTTTGTCTTAGACTGATAGCTACTCCTCACGTCAGCTATTTAAGCTCCATGCATGCCCTCCTGCTCAAAGTGACTGTACCTGTGCAACACATTTCTTTTCAAAGTCTGGCTGTCTGGTTGGCTTAATCCTTCAACCTTATAATGTAAAAAAAAATCATTGCTGACATTAAAAGCCTTCCCCCATTTAAACTGAGGTTTACATGAGGAAACTGCTGTTCAACACCAAAGAGGATTGAAGCTTGTATGTTACTGGCACCTTTCTATAATTAGCCTAAGAGATCTAATGAAGATGAACCCCACATAACCATATTATTAACCATGAGGAAGAGGGCATCTGCTTGTAAATTTCAGCAGTTTTGTGCAGTGTCACAGGGACTCAGTTGAAACATTTGATCTTTGGAGGTTGGTACACCAAAAATTTTTCACTGAATGCTGAGTTCAGTTTTTAGCCTGACAGTGTGAAAAGTGTGAAGCAATTAATTAATACCTCCTAATTCTTTCAACTTAGAAACAAAAATTAATAGTGGTGGATTTTTGTTTACCAAAATGTCCTGTCAGAACCAAAAAGCATTTGAGTGGCTACATGGGAATGCTATGGTTTTAGTCTGATGATGACAGAACAGAAATCGTAGTTCACGACCAATCTGAGGTATTGCGAACAATCATAAGCAATAAGCGCTGAGATGACGAATAGTACACAGCAACAGAGAAATTAAATAACTCTGAACAAAGGGAAATATATCATGAGTGAGGTCTGTGTCTGTATGTTTCATTAACAGCAAAAGCTAAGTTAAAATCAGTCTTTTGCTGAACACACATCTTTTGTTCAAATGAAGCCAAACACTCTCCTTAAGTTACGCCATGCAACCACATTTCTGTCTTCCTTACGTTACCACTCCAAGATGCTTTCTTCTAGGAAATGGGGAACAGTGAGTTAGAAGGGGGCAGCAGAAATATTCAATGACATTTATTTGCCTACTGTGCATAACATTATCTTTCTGTTATACTTCCTACCATTTCAGCTATAGGTTTGCTAGAGCTGCTTATTACTTTTTTCGAGTTTTTCAGGTTTTGAATGGTATTTAGTGATGTAGTAGGAGCAACACCAGGGAGCTGTAATCTGAGCTAAGAGAGTCTCAGCAGTTCCATACCCCTACACAGTTCACTCATGACAAGCTGCATGGCAGCCACATGGCTTGATGTCAGCAACAAACGCTTGAGAGAGTATATTCAAAACCAAATGAACCAAATTAAAACAATTAGTAAAGTCGTGACTTTAAAACCTATTTAATATTTGTTCACTGCAGTGTCATAGCATTTAAAGATCCTTATGAGGAATCAAAATTCAAACATTCACTACAGATAAGAAAAGGAAAGAAAGCCAGAAGTGCTATCATTCAGGCAGCAAGAAGAATCACCAGAAGCCACACAAGAATGATGAATGTGGCAGTTTGCTGTGAAGTCATCTATCTGTCCTGAACTCTTCTCTGATGTTTGTGTGATTGACATGAAAAATCAGAATAGTTCCTACACAAACATGCAATTATCATGTGAAAATAACCACTTTCCTTGTCTGACTCTTGAACAGAAGATGACTTAATTTTATTCTAATAGACAAAGATCAAAATTAGTCTTAGGACACACAGAAAATGTGTTTTGAATGTTTTTGAGTTCTTTTTTTCCTCAGCCTTTTTCCCCTGTCTGAGCAAGCTTTTAAATTGTCACATAAATTTTACTTATTTAGACAGTAACCATGCCTTCTTGACATCTAATTCTAAGTCTCATAAATGTCCTTTAAAAGTAGCAATACATCAACATAATTAAAAATCAAAATTGAGATTTATAATCCCTTACTGCTAAAGGCATAACTTCACTTTCTTATTGACTTCTCACTAAACAATAGCTTATCCTCTCCCAGCTTCTCCAACTAACAAGAAATACAATTGCAGTCTTCCTGTTGTATAGCTGCGAACCAAGAATTCAACAGACATTTTTAACTCACTGACCTTCTCATTGCAAACCAATCTCCCTACTGATCCTGGGACCACAGATTCAGGGCAAAGGAAGAGTTGGATTTGGTTGATTGTTTTTTCTTTTTCTTATATAAGTGAGCATTACATAAGTGAAAATCAGAGACAGGAGAAATGCTGGAGGAAACAGTTTTGCTTGAAAAAACACAAATTCAAGCAGATTCCAAAAAATATACTTCTTTGTTATCTCAGAGATTAATCTTCTTAATGTGGCACAGAGAATAAAAAAAAATTTTTTTAAGGACTATCATATTAAATGACCAGCAAATTCTGGGTCCATATTCATCCAAATATAACTGCAGTGGAGTAACACCAGGGTTTGGTTTCAACACCTTCCTTTCACAGTCTAATTTCTCATGAAAAGCTGACATAATGAATGCACAACTGCCAACCTTTTCTTTTTCCTAAGAAGATAATGTTATTATCTGACTACCTAAAGGAGGTATAGCTAGCAATTACACCAAAGAAAGAAAGGGATCAAAAGGCAATGTGAAATGAATGCCACAGGGTCTAGTCTGTTACCACTCTCTTCCGACACTTTTATATTCCACTGAATATCCTTCATTTTTCAGTAATATAGTTATAAATAGTAACAAAAGTAATTGATTGCATGGGATTAAGAATAACTATTCATCTCATTTCTATAGATGGCCTTTGAGGCTCACTAACTCCTAAGCAGAGAACAGCTGACTTTACCCCCTTCCTGTGGATCACAAAGGAGGATTTCAGATTTAGAATCATAGAATCATAGAA
>NW_010329076.1:0-323 GCF_000700745.2 Antrostomus carolinensis
TGCCAATTTCTTTTTCATCCTAAATGCCACAATAGATGCTTTCTCTTCTCCTCCCAGGCTCTATTTCCAGAGGGATGACCACCAAGGGAGTCATACTCTTCTTTCCCTTCAATCTGCATGATATGGGGAAAAACTTGAAACATGGAATTCACATTCAAGAGAAAGCCTAAAATTATGCTCTTGTAAGGCCCCACCTGGAATACTGTGTCCAGTTCTGGAGTCCCCAACAAAAGAGAGACCTGGAGCAGCTGGAACAAGTCCTGAGGAGGCCACCAGGATGATCCGAGGGCTGGAGCACCTCTCCTATGAAGACAGGCTGAAAG
>NW_010329076.1:379-1703 GCF_000700745.2 Antrostomus carolinensis
TACCTGAAGGGGCTCCAGGAAGGCTGGGGAGGGACTTTGTCCAAGGGCAGGGAGTGAGAGAACAAGGGGTGATGGGTTTAAGCTGAAAGGGGGGAGGTTTAGATGAGATATTAGGAAGAAGTTCTTCACTGTGAGGGTGGTCAGACACTGGAACAGGTTGCCCAAGGAAGTTGTGGATGCCCCCTCCCTGGAAGTGTTTGTGGTCAGGTTGGATGAGGCTTTGAGCAACCTGGTCTAGTGGAAGGTGTCCCTGCTGCTGGCAGGGGGGTTGGAACTGGATGATCTTTAAGGTCCCTTCCAACCCAAACCATTCTATGATTCTGTGCACCAAATAAGAATCCCTTTTGTAATCACTTTTCCATCCTAATGTTGCAGGATTTCTCAGTGTTTGGAGATATGGACACCACTGTCCCAGGCACGTGCTGCATGTGCAGTCAAACTGCAAAGTCTTCAAGAGCCCATTAAAAACAAGCAGCTCCTTGATTTAAGATCCCACAGGAAAAACATTGATAGGAAGGACCCAGCAGCAGCTTGGAAAGAAGTAAATTTCTGTGGGGAAAAAAAAAAATGTCTATTTTAGGAGATTCTACCTGCAATTGCACTCCAAATCCAGCTCTGATCCCTTCAGCTCAAGGACATTCAGCTCAGAGTAAATTTTCCCAGCAGCTCAGCTTGCACCATAGCACAAGCCCCTCTGGAGCAAGCCATACTTTTATGGAGATCCTATGGTCCAGCAAACACCCTGGCTTCTGTTTTCTGAGCCCCACGGCTGGATTTGATCTTGGTGATGAATTCATTTATCTAGTTCAAAGCAGAGTCTCAAAGCTCAAGGATGAGCAGAGATGGTCACTCTGGATCAAAAAGAGTCCTCCCACAGCTCCCCATGGAGAGGAAAACCACCTTCAGTTACTCAAAGCAAAGCACAAGCAAAGACCTAGGAGATGGTATGCACCACAGGAACACCTTGTCCTTGTCATCCCCTAGGATCAGTCCCTGGTAGATCAGGACAAGCCCAACCTGGTTCTTGCACCTCTCCATCCTCCCTGCAGCCTTGCATCACCCCTGCAGCAGCCACCAAAGAGGCTTTGCAGCACTAGAAACATTGTGAGTCACTTGGCCAGACCCAGAGCACCGTGCTGAGCTGCAATGAGTCCCTACATCCCTGGGTGGAGGAATGCCAGACCCATGCTGAGAGCAAGATACCCTGCTCCTACCTCAGCAAGGTGTGGATGTGCAGAGGCAGGACTGCATTCGGCAGCGCACGGTCCCCTGAGCCAGGGAAATGCAGCATCGTGTCCTTTCACAGAATCCCAGAATCCCAGAA
>NW_010329077.1:0-1178 GCF_000700745.2 Antrostomus carolinensis
TTCAAAATACTCTTGTTCAGTCATCACAATGGTCCATTTTTAGCTTTGGTGTGTGATGCAGCCTTGCAGAGGAAGAGAGATAGTTATTCTTGCTGCAATTTGCAAGTACAGTTTTGCTAAATGTCAGAGAAGGTTTGCAAAGGAAAAATGGCCACACATTTGAGGTACAGAGCCTGGGGACGGGCACCCGGGAGGGGGACGATGACTTTGAGGAGCATGTCATCACACCGTATGTGGCATCACCAGTCATTGTCCGCTGCAGGAGAAGTTCCTGGCCCACAGCCCTCCAGGCTGCCCACAGCCCTGCAGCAGCAGCAGGACGGCCTGTGGAGCACCAGTTGCCCAGGGCTTCTCTTGGCAGCCTCCAGCCCAGCACCTGGGCATCCCTTCCCTGGGACCACCCAGCTCTCCTGCAGCCCCTTCTGACCGGGGTGCGTCAGGAGCTGGGCCTGATCTTTTGGGCACCAGCATTTGCGGGCAGCCATAGTGAGGGACCCTGCCGTGCCCTTCCTCTTCCTCTTTGGGCTGGATGAAGATCTGCTGGTCCATTGCTGTTAATGAAAATAGTATTGTCTTTAGAAAGGATGTCTCCTACTCTTTTTCCCAATGTTACGTTGAATCATGACTATACTTGCTGCCTGCATTGCATTTGAAAAGGTAAAAATTTAAAAAGTAGCATAACACATGTTCAATAAAAATCTATTTTATCTGCATTGCTGCTGCTTGAAGCACAGGGAAGTGGAAAGTCTTACTAAAACTGAAATGTATACTGTCAAAACCACAGCCTAGGTCCAGTTAAAGCCCTCTTACTCCATCTGAATCCAAGAGAAGCAATATGAGCAAAAGAACAAGATCTGCCCTTTGCTTAGGGGAAGTTTCTGGCCGGGGTGCCTACAATTTCTCCATGTATTTTCCCCACACCTTTCTCTTAGGACCCCTGCGTGCTTTCATTATTGTGACCCTTTGTGCTTTAATGATGCACTCTAATAACGTGGAGGATTTTTTCCATTACATCTAGAGGTATTTATCCCCTTGTCAGCCTGAGTGGGTGGCCAAAATCCGGCTCCTGCACATCCACTAACGATGGACAAGATGGCGAGGCAGCTGGCTGCTTTCCGATACATGGTGGAGGAGACGCAGGGGAGCTCAGTGCAGCACAGGGTCGAGGCTGCGGGCCA
>NW_010329078.1:0-1364 GCF_000700745.2 Antrostomus carolinensis
GGCTCTGCAGGAACCCACCTGCCCAGCGTGTAGCCGATGAACTTGCTGCGGCTGGACTCCAGGAACATCTCAATGTCCTTCTCTCTGCAGCAAAGGGAAAAGAGGAAGAGTCACATTTTCCTGTCTGCCTGGGTACAGCACAGCTCCAGGCACAAGGCACCAGGAAAAGCCTTATGGTCAGATCAAGGAGATGGTGCTGAGCCCACCCCATCAAAAGAACAACCAAAGTGACCATCAGATCAACCATCCCATCCCCAAGATCTCCCCCACATCCCTGCTGAAGTTCTTGATATTTAACAGGCTCTGTTTTCCTCATCCAGCTCTGCCTGCAGCTCAGCCCCACGGACTCACCGGACCTTGGGGGCCCAGGGCAGCCCCTTGGGGCAGGTGATGCGGTCACTGGGGGGATGCTGGATGGGAGGAGGCATCACTTCATCTCGTTCAAGGGGGAAAGTCTCTCCCTCCAGGCTGTTGTCATCATCATTTTCCTCTTCTTCCTCACGGGAATCATCAGCTTTGTAAGGGTCTCGCTCATTAAAGGCATCAAGATTATCCTGCTTAATCAAGGCCTGGAGAGAGAAGAAGCAGGCAGGTGTCCCTGGGGATAAATTTCTCCAAGGTCAAGTCCCCAGACCATAGTTGTCCCTTCATTAATGTCACTGTCCCCAGATTCCTATGTCAGCCTCACCTTGTGGTCCCGTCGGCCTCGCTTCTGCTGCTGCTCGATGAGGTCGGAGGCGGAGGCGGGCGGGGAGGCAGCTCGCATGTTGCGGATCACTTTGATGCTGTCCTCCGGCAGAGGAGGGAGGCCCAGCAGCTCCCGTTTCTCTGCCTTCATGCTCTGGAGCTCCTCAAAGCCACCCAGGGTGCACTACGAAGGAGAACAAGGTACCTTGAGCACTGAGAACTCCTTGATATACAGCACTGGGGGGCTTCTCCAAATGTCCTCTCCAAATCTGCTCTCCAGGAGTCGTGAATCCTTCCCCAGGGTGTAAAACAAGAGCTGCCCGTCCCCACGCTGCTCTTGTCATTGTGAAAGGCAGAAGTGACAGGAGGGTGTTCAGGCATCCACACTTGAAGGGTCAGGACCTTTTTTTTTTCATGCAGACCCCAACCAGGGACTTTGCTCTGGGTCTGTCCTTGGTATCCAGCTCCAGATACAAATACTCATGCTCTACTACGGGGTGGAACCTGGGAGTGGGTTTAACAGGGTGGAAACTACTCAGCTGAACACCAGAGAAAAAGAGGATGGAACAATTACAGCCAGCTCAGAGGGCAGAACTTCCTTCCTCGGCCAAATGTCAAACCACAAGACACCAGAAGGCTGTGCTGCCTTCAACGAGACCTGGACACACTGGAGAGTT
>NW_010329079.1:0-3080 GCF_000700745.2 Antrostomus carolinensis
AGCTCTGGCCCAGCTCACACCAGGACAACCCACCAAGCAAGGGTGCAAGGAAGCCCACTGCTGCAAGCACTCTGAGTAGTAGCTTGCTTGGTGAAGAGATGGAAGAAGCTTTCACCTTGGTTGTGGTATTGCTCTTTGATCCCAATATATGATAAATACTACAGTGAATAAAGACTACATGAAGAATCGGGTGCAGCGATTTCTCCTGGATTAGTAAACACTTCCCTCTTAAAGGACATGAATCTGCTTTGAAGATCTCAGAGATCTGGGAGCAGTTCCCCAAAATACTCAATATTTAGAAAAGATCACACCTGCTTGGAGCAGGCTGGGGGCTCAGACTCCATCCTACCTACTAATGAGCTCTGCTATTTCAACCAAAAGGTAGAAGTCATTAGCTGGGAACAAATGTTTGCCTCTCTCCTCAGCAAACCTCTGGTGCATGTGTGCTATGACTTCAGAGAGTAATGAAGGAACAAAAGTTTTGTTCCACAGTGTTGTAGCTACAGAGAAGATGACTCCAGGCAGTTTCCATAGGAAAATGAGCCAAGAAAAGGCAATCTTGAGTCTGTGACTACACTTGGGCTTTACAGCACCCAGGGAAGCAACGGAGGCAGCTTTTATGCCAACTTTGTTCAGCAAACCTCATGCACAGAGCACCAGACTTGAACAACAGGCATGGGAGAGCGGTCCTTCATCTGAGGATGAGTCCTGAGTGAAGTAAGCAGCAGGAAAAACATAAATGTTGAAATTCAGGTCATTGATGTCTCCAACTAGTGCTGTTTCTGGTGATTTAAATAGTACAGAAACTCTGCTGACTGTCAAGAACTGCAAAGAAGAAGGAAAAAAACCCCAAACCTTCAAATATATGAGGTTTGATATGTGTCAAACCTCAGCTTCAAGGCAGGAGTAAACTGGTACGTCCTATAATGCTGTTAATTCTTTTATATTCCTTAATCTTCTTCAAACATTCTTGGAGCTCAGCCAGCCTGCAGCACACGTTGTAAATCACTGAAATTTATGGTATAGAACTCTCAGTATATTTCACTTGTCAGATTTAAAGTCTGTTTTGGGAAACAGTTTGAGGATTACCTTCTGTAGAATGTTTCCTCTACAAAGTACCCTGGAAAAACCACAAATCATAGAATCATCAAATGGTTTGGGTTGGAAGGGACCTTAAAGCTCCGTTCCAACCCCCCTGCCATCAGCAGGGACACCTTCCACTAGACCAGGTTGCTCAAAGCCTCATCCAGCCTGGCCTTCAACACTTCCAGGGAGTATAGGTCCATGGAAATCACTTGGTGCAGATGTGCAAACAGCCTTGACACGCAGCAAAGATGCAGTCAACCTATCCATATCTTGGAGCCATTGCTTGAAACTGCAGGATCTGGATTAGAATAGGCTTGAGGAGCAGGTCAGACAAAGGTAGATGTGATGCCAAAGGGGACTTCTTGCAGGATTTGGAAGTTTCTAGGCTCTCTCCAGTGACTGGCTCTGCTTGGCTGGCACTGACAAACAGATGGTTTTCAAGCAGGCTCACGTACCTTCGCTTTACTTCATTGCTCTTCTTTTGGGCACTAATCCTGAAAGGAGGGTGGAGAGAGGTGGGGGTGGGTCTGTTCAACCAAGGACCAAGGGACAGGACAAGAGGAAATGGCCTCAAGTTGCACCAGGGGAAGTTTAGATTGGATGTGAGGAAGAATTTCTTCACCCAAGGGGTAGTCAGTCATGGGAACAGGCTGCCCAGGGAGGTGGTGGAGTCCCCATCCCTGGAGGTATTTAAAAGACGTGTAGATGAGGTGCTCAGGAACATGAGTTAGAGGTGGAATTGGCAGTGTTGGGTTTATGGTTGGACTCGATGATCTTAAAGGTCTTTTCCAACCATGGTGATTCTGTGATTCTATTCTATCTATAACTCCATGAATACCAATGGTCTCGTTTGCTGCACCCAGAGCCTCAGTACGTACACATCAGGGATCCTGCTTTTGAGGGCATCTAAAGGGAGTGCAGCCTGGACAGGAGTCATGCAGTCAAAATGTAATTTCTGTGCAACGTGTCTTCTGCTCTGATAGGCAAAATGTTTCAGGTTTAAGCAGGAGCCCATAGGGTGCTTGGCTGTGCAAATGCAGGAGAGGAAGATGGCTCTTAAATCACTCTTGAAAATTCACCAGGCTGGATCCAGTTCTGCAGAGTCCATTAGCATGGAACAAGGAATCACTGTGCACCATGGTCTGCTGCTCAGATGAAGTGACCAGCTGGTCTTAAAACACTAAAGACTAACGCAACTCAGGGATTTACTATCCAGGCATGGAAAATGTTGGGTTGGGAATGAAGAGTTATTGAAAATCCAGCAGGTTTATTATGAAATAGTCATCTTGGACAGAGAAGTGAAGATCAACTTCCAGGAAAATGTGTGGGTCCTCATCTTCATTTTAAATTCTGTTGAACTACAGTGCTAACTACCATTTAAAGCCAAAGGCTTCTGTTCGCATTGGACAATTTTGCAAGCAGGGTTTTTAAAGCCTTTATGATTCACCTTTAAGTAGCTGGCAGTCATCATCCTCACATCAAAGTTTAATTTGCTCTGCTCCAGTACAAAGTCCTCGCTACTGGTTGGCAAGGCTGCTTGGGTTAATTACTGTCTACCAGGAAAAAGACAAATTAAATGTAAATAGCCAACAGGTCCAACTAAATAATGAAAGGATTGCCTGTTGCATCACACAGTGGGGTTTGCTTCTGTTTAAGCTTCATGGATTCATCTATAATGACATCATTTATATTTTCTCTTCTTTAAATGTATTTGCAGTGTCTGCAGAAGAAAAAAGACAGAGGTTTTACTAACTAAGCCCAAATTTGCATTTGCCTCCCTGTAATCCAAAGTAGTGATCATTTCAGCTGCAGCATCAGCCTGGAAAAAGAGTGGTCACCTCTCCTTGGTACATCTGATGTACCAAAGCTACTGCCATTTGGGGTGGATGATCCTTACCTAAGGACATGTGAAGTTGTGTTTGCAGAGCTGGGGTATCACAGTCCATGTCTGGCACAGCCTTGCCTGAAATTTTATGTGGTCTTTGCCTGTGCAA
>NW_010329080.1:0-9580 GCF_000700745.2 Antrostomus carolinensis
CAAGGGGAGCGCTGTGGGGGAGGAGGCCCCCGGCCCAGGCCTGTCAGCGGGCAGGGAGAGCCCCCCGGGGGGCGGCTGGGCTCCCAGCGGCTCCGGGAAACCTCCGCGGCTGCCCGTGCGGTGCCTCGTTATCGCTGGTCCCATCGAGGCGGGAATTTTAAATACTTGGATTCAAGATGCCTGGGCCTCTTGTTGTTCCGCTTTCAGACAGCTTCTCGGGTGTTTGGGTTTGGGCGTTTTGGGTTGGGTTTTGGGGGGTTTTTTGGTTTCGTTTTTTGTTGTTGTTGGTTTTTGGGTTTTGGGGTTTTTTTTTGAGGATGGGGGTTCTATCTCGGGGGAAGGAAACCGTCGGAGGTTGAGGAGGAATGTGAAGGCTGGAGCGTGTCACTGCTGTGCTTCAGGTGCTCGGGTTTATTGGCAAAGCTGTGTTAGGGGCTGGGGTAGTGCAGACAGGGAGTGGGAGGGAGTTGTTAAAAACATATCGTGGTCTTTCTTTTTTTATTTCTATTTTTTTTTTAAAATCCTCTGGTTCACACATAAAGCATACGCTTGCCAGTCTTTGCAAGTTATCTCGGCAGTGAGTGAAGGCATATCTATGAATTAAACTTCAGTGTTACATGTCTTCTGTAGTTATTTTCAAGTTACTGGCTTACTTTTCTGGTTGTGTAAAAGACTTTGTAGAGTAGAATGTAGTCTTAAAACATGATTTATAAAACATAAAACCTATATGGCTATAGCGCATTCTGGCCCAATGAGAAATTGAGAAGGCTTTGTGGGGGATTTTAGTTTATATTTCCTGTCAGCGATCTTATGGTGTCTTCAGTGATTTGTAAATATATAAAAATAATCAGGTTCAGTCTCCTTTCTTTGGAAGTTACCATCTCTCAAGGAAGATTGGAGGCTTGTGATGAATGAAGCTCCTCAATAAAATCTGAGCAGACAGATCACTCCTATTAAAAGTAGTAGATCTACCTGTATACAGGATCCAGAGCTACATATTTTACAGAATATGCTCAAAAAGGCAAAGACTGGTAGGTCTCACAGGCTTTCATAACTCAACCTTAGGTATATATTGAATGAGGGTAAGGAAAACTTCTGTCCTCAAATAACGATACTTTATTATCTCACAATGAAAAAAAGACAGGTTTTTTTAGTTTTCAGTTTTTTATGCTTTTTTTATTATTTGTAATCTTATGAGATGTTAAGTATTTGTAGTGTATTTATCTTTCCTGTTAACTAAATACCATGTGACATTCCATAACAATATTTAGAAACCCACTAACACAGGCTTTTTAAAAATGTGTATTGATGTCGACTGGCAGGAACCAAACAGTAACATCAAAAAAGACATCTCCCTTTTTTTGCTAGGTGTTCTCTTGTTAAACCCCCCTGAAGCTGAATATCACACTTGTCTTTTGAGAAGGTTTTGTTAGCCTCTCCCATCCATCAGATAAACAAATTGTCTTGAACTTAGAGAAATGATACCATGTATTTGCACTTTGTTTATATTTTTAACTTATTTGATGTGCTGGAGGTGTAACAACAACAAAAGCAATACATTTTGCCCTGTATGCATACAACTAAAATAGGTTTAGTCATTGAAGTAAAGAAATGGATTCGAGAAATATGATTTCTTAGGAAAGTCAATCTTAACATGAGAACTTGGTTTAAAAACAATCTGGAATTCCAGCAGTGGCAGAGGTTATGTATTCATGATTAGCTGTCGTGCTTTAAAATGGTTCTAGAGTATAAAACAATGCGCTCTACACAGGCTGGCTTGCTGTTCTGACAGGCTGTGGTGATATTAAATGCGGAAGATTGCTGAGTTGAACGTGGCCGTGTTCACTAGAGGCCAGAAGGTGGCATAGCTCCTCATGTGTGAGCAGATCTCAGAGCACAGGTAACGAGCTCATCTAGTCATTTATTCAAAGGAGGGTTGCTTGGGTTTTTTTTCTGAGTATACAGTCGTTTCAAACTCAGGACGAAAGAAATACAAAACATTCCAGATTTTATTTTATTTTTATTGTCTAATATTGAGGGAGAAGAGGGAAAAGTAGAGAAATAAGCTTGAAGTGTATGGTAAGACAGTGCAGGAATAGATTGGTAGTGTGAGGGGGGGGAAAAGCAGAGTATGTATTAGAGGCCTTGTGTAGAAGTGGCAAGGCATGAAAACCAGAAGAATACTGAAAAAGGAAAGAAGAAAAGGAATACTGTCAAATCTGGTAATGGGGTAGCATGGAGAGTAGAGCTGTATCAGTAAAGTTCAATGAGAGACAAAGAAATAAACCACCTAATGGGTGTACATTTTCAGCTGCTGTTCCTTATAGGTAGTGCCAGTCATGCAATATCAAAATTAAAATATTAGAAACATGTATACTGGTGTGCTTCTGCAATCACAGTGTTATAAATGTTGAAATGTTTGTTGTAAGGGACCTGTGGAGGTCATCAGTGTTGATTCCCTGCTCAGAGGGAGGCTTTCATCAGTCTTGGATTAAACCAGTAAGACAGTATGCTGGCTGGATGTTGAAAATCTCCAAGAACAGAGATTCTACAACCTCTGGGCAATCAGAGCTGCAGTACTCTCTGTCTTTTTTTTTCCTCAAGCCCAGCTTGAGTTTTCCAAGCCAGAATCTGTGGCTGTTGACCCTTCTTATATCCCTTTGGAATACTAAGGGGAATTTAAGTTCTGTCATCATTGTAAATATTCCTCAAGTAGCTTTAAGCTACTTCTGTTTAAACAGAAACATTTTAATGTGAATCCTACCACCTCAGATCAGGAAATAATTCCCTTGAGGGATGTGTTTTTTCTTCGTTTTTAAATAAAGCTTGGATTGTGCATATGTAAGGGACATATGAGACTTCAAAATGAATGTCCTTTTTTTCTCCCGAGTTTATTTATGTTCACGCTATTAGCAATGAAAATGTACAGTCCAGAGAAGGTATTTAGTAATAAACCATCTGTGAACTGGAGTCACTAAGCACTTAGAAGCCTTGATTGCAAGTGTTCTTGGCTCATTAAAGCAAAATTGATAATAATCAAATAAATATATTTCCAAACCTTATGTTCATTGTATGTCATACTTCCTGTTATATTCTGAAAGTATTTTATTTTTGCTTGTTCTTCACAGCTAAAACTTTACTGCTGACAACAAAGAAGCTAGAACAATGGGAGTGACTAATCTGTGGCAAATCCTTGAGCCTGTGAGACAACCTGTCAGCTTGAGCAGTCTCAAAGGAAAAACTCTTGCTGTTGATTTAAGTCTGTGGGTTTGTGAAGCACAGACTGTTAAAAAGATGATTGGCGTAGTTAACAAGCCACATCTGAGGTATGGTATCCCTATAAATTATTGTAAAAGTCTTGGAGCTGTATAATTTAGGTATGATACTTATTCCAAATTTAAGACAGCTTCCAAAAATCATATGACTGTTGTTTTGATTCTATTATTATCACTTATGCTAACATGTGTAAAGGGTTTGAAGGGAAGACTCAGTCATACTGGCTGAACACAACTTCATGCTTGGGTGCAAATAGAACTTCTTGGGCCCAGCCCACCTTGTCTTGAGGCCTCAACTGTAGATAAGGATGAGATGGATGTAAGCACAACCATGTTTGTCTTGCTGTGGTATAGCACTGTGTGATGTGCAGATTGTCAAGGAACACAAATCAATGTGCCAGTTCCTATATATTTCTGAGGCTGGGTGATGGAAAGTAGTATGGGAGTTCCAACTATTTATCACAGCAGTTTGGATGCTAGTCAGTTTGGAGCGTACTGAGTCATGCATGCTTTAGCATTGTCTGGCTTAAAAGTTAAAATTCTAGTTAGACCCCATGTTGAATTAGGTATGTTTATGTTAAATCATTCTTCAGGCTTATGAACAACCTTGGAGAATATGTATATTTTAAATTTAAATGTATTATATACTTATGGGATGAATTAAGCGTACAGCTGTAACTTCAAAGCACTGTTTTCTGCAAAGGATGCTGAAAAAAATGAAAATACACACAAATTTTCAAAAATGACCTGCTGTTGGTTAGCTCAGCAGCTGTTAGATGTTCCTGTGGCTTCTCACGAATTCAGCTGATATGAAATATCAGTATCTTCTGAGAGTAATTTCATAAAACGTTATGCTTATGACTCCAAATGGGTAATTAACTAAAACTTGAAGCATGACACAAAAGTCGTTACTTTCCACTGGTAGGGAGCCCTGTGTGCAGTGGAATGGAAGCATCAGTCCAGATCTCTTATGCAGTCTTTCCAGAGCAAGACAAAGGGATGAACAGATTTCTACCAAAAAAGGAAATGTTTTCAGACAGTTGGAAATCAAATTGTTTTGCTAATATTTTAGAGAAACTTAATGTGATTGATTTTTATATCATTTGTGAAAATAGAACTAGCCTCAAAAGATCAGCTTATCCTTTTTTACCAACAGTAAATGTACAAAATTAAATCTAGAGTAATGGTCTTTCCATGTCAGTTGAAGAGATATAAATGTTTGGCCTACTCTTTTTGAAAGATTGATCCTAAAATTACTGGAAAAAGCATCCACTGTCTGTTATTACTGCTCTCTGTCATAGACCAAATAGGTTTTTTTGCTCCCTTGCAAAATTCCACCCATCAGTGATGCTGATTTGCTTGTGAAATAAATTGACATGGTAATGATGTCTATGAGTCCGTCTAATACCACAGCATCCAGTCCCTTCAGAATCTGGTGTACCTGTATTGATAGATTTGGGATTAAAATTTGGTATAAAAGAATCAGTGTGGATATCTGTTTGGAAGCAGACTTTGGATATTGAATATTTTTTTTATTAAGCCTTTTAAATTTGCTTACATCTTTACAACTTAAAAAAAATCTTTCTTGTCTTTATGTGGTATTTTCTTGGGAATTTTGTAAAGCTGTTACAAGTTCATAGTAAAACAACTTCAGCTGCAGAGAACGATACAGATAAAAGGTTTGTTGGTTTAGGGGTGAGGAAATAATAAAAGGTGGAAAGAAAGCTAAGATTGTTCCTAGGGTAAGCAGATGGATATAAGGAAAAGGCCTGAAGAAATCAGACTTTGCTGATTCTGCAGCTTATGGAACACCTTGTTTTATTGCAGAAACCTATTTTTTCGGTTCTCTTTCTTAACATCAATGGGAATTAAGCTAGTGTTTGTCATGGAAGGAGAGGCCCCCAAGTTGAAAGCAGACACCATGAGTAAGAGGAACGAGATGCGCTATGGACCTTTGAAGAAAGTTGGAGCTGCAAGAACAGGGAGATCTTTATTTAAAGCCATTTTAAAAGAGGTGAGTAATTGAGGACCGTGTTTCAGTATTTTTAGTGGGATAGGAAGAAATCTTAACCAAATTAAATACAAGAACTTGAAAGAATTAATAGTTTTCTATATAGAAAATTTCAACAGTGTTTTGAGGGAACACATGCCTTTGAAATTGGGCCTTACAGCATCTGTTAAGTGCTGTTGTAGAAGAGGGACAATGTCAGTTAGAATAATTTGCTTGTTCAGTGTGTTCCTGTGTATATTGTTCTGTAGTGAGCCACAGTCATAACTGAGTGTTTATTCCAGAATTCAAAATCCTTGTTCTTTTATTGTGTTGTTTTGTTGTTTTTTTTTTTTCCTAGATTGGGGTATACATGAAAACAGGAAACTGTTGTGTACCTACATAAGCTAAGCTAGTGTGTTTTGAAGGGGTACACAGAATTGTTTTGTAGCCCAGATCTGTGATTTGGTAAACTAGCTGAATAGCTAAGAGGATACACTTGTTGGAAACCTACTGAATTAGGCTAAAAGGAAGATTGTGTAGTCATCTTGGTATGTACAGGTGGTTGAAACAACTCTGTTTGCAAAGGCCTCCTATTCAGTAATTTTCTTCTTCATTCATTGTTGCAGATATTTAACCATTTTTGTCTATCCAAAATTTTATGAAATAGAATTTATAGACGCTCATGGCTTCAGTAGATTGAATGCATCAATTGATGTTTTATTCTTAAATTCTAAAATAAATTATTTTTTCTGAAATTTGTAAGAAGTATATGTATCAGTGTGTCTTATACTGTCGTCCAGTCTTACTGGGCCTGCAGTGCTGTACTTTCATGCTTGATATGCTTGGGGAGTCTGGCATCTGTTGAAAGATGTCTCTGCTAGCCCAGTATTACTACTTGAGTAAACAGTGTTGCTTCACAAAGAGAAATATTCCTTTGTTGCTCTTTTGAAAACATCCTAAACATCTATTTGAAGTGTAAAGATTTTTGTGAAGGAGTAGTTAATCATGTTGTGTTTGAATCCTGTAGCTAATACTTTGCTCTTAGCTGGATATTTCTTTTGAGTGTTACAGTAAACTATATTTCTCTTAAAGTAGTACTTGTATTGATGTAGTGGTCTATAGGCAGTACAACAGTAGCAGTTTTGGTATACACTTGTGTCTGAGAAAACACATGCTAGTGATCTAATTCAGTATTTAATATCTCTTTCTTTTGGTTTGCTTCTTTTAGTGTCTTGAACTGCTGGAGTGTTTAGGTGTCCCTTGGGTTCAAGCAGCCGGGGAAGCAGAGGCAATGTGTGCCTACCTAAATGCAAAAGGACACGTTGATGGCTGCATTACCAATGATGGAGATGTCTTCTTGTATGGAGCTCAAACAGTTTATAGGAACTTTGCCATGAATGCTAAGGTAGTATACCTCATCCCATTCTCACTGTCTCTTTAGACTCTTCACAGAAATGTAAATAGAAGAAAGGACTTGAAACAGTTACTTAGATATTATTGCACTTACTCTCTAGTAGTTGAGTTTGTTTAACATATTACATCTAAGATGGGAACATTTTGCTTGATTCATTGGCAATCCGTGTATCGAATGGGGGAGCAAAACTACTGAACTGAAGAACACTTAGAGTATTATTGTCTGTGTTTGTAGTGTGCTGTGATGTGTAATAAAAAGCTAAGCAGGAAACTTTTTTCCTCAACTCAAGCAGCACATTAAAATTTTTTCTCCCCCCTTCCTTCCTCTACAGTGGAGAATTTGAGTGAAGTAACTTCTTCCTATAATCTTGCCATTAGGGCATGTGGGACTGGTCAGCCTCCTGGGTCTAATAACAGTGTTCACACACTTGCATCTTACAGGTTTATTTTACTGTGAATATACTTACAGTTAATACCATTAGTCTCCAATTGAACATGAGCAGAGTAGAGATTGTACGTCTGTTTCATAATCAAGTGTTGTGATCATTCAAAAAAAACAAATCAATTTATGACCTCCAGCTGTAGTGTTCATTTGTTAGGAAGGCACTTTTCCAGAAATGGTGAGACACCTGCAAATTTCCATGATTTATACTTTCTCTGTAAATCAGAGAGAGGGATGCATGTGTTCTGTCTGGTGAATCTAACAAGAAAGTGGAGGAAAAAATTATATTGAGGTTGGAACTTTAAATAGTGTTCATCTGAAAGACTTGTTGAGAAAATACCTCAGTAAAAGGAGCAAATCAATAGAACAGGAAAAAAAGCACTATGAACACTTAACTGTTTAAAAAAAAAAAATTAAAGTTGATGTAAGATTATTTGCTTTGATGGCACCATGTTTTGGGTTCTGTCTTGATCTGGTTCTTTTCTTTTATTCAACTTCTTTGTCATTTATCACCAAAAACAAAGGTAGTCTCAGTCTTTCAGATGTACTTAGTAATATATCTAAGTCCAAAAAAATAATTTCTGTGAATGTGTGTCTGTCAGGGGCATCTGTTTCAGAAAAACTGGATTGGTTTGAGTTGTTTCCTTGTGTGGGTGGGCAGTGTCCTATGTTTTGATTCATGTTGATCTTGATTTCATGTTGTTGTATTTGAGTCCCTCTACCCTTCAAAGTTTCAGGTGTTCCTTTAGCTCATATCTAATATGATAGGTAACATTTTAGTTTGGTGGGTTTTTTTTTTCACTCAAGCAGCACATTAAAATATTTACATGGATTTTAAAAAGCAGTTCCTAAGATGACTTACAGAGCCACTAGTACTGGATAATGTTAGTTTTGCCACACTTTCTACAGGTAGTAAACCATAAAACCCCTCATGGCTTATTTTAGTTTCTTGAAACAGCTGATACCCATACTTCAGACTTGAAATTCCAGAACTGTAGTTATTCATGTGGTGTCATAGAATCACAGAATCATTAGGGTTGGAAGGGACCTTAAAGATCATCTAGTTCCAGTCCCCCCTGCCATTAGCAGGGACACCTTCCACCAGATCAGGTTGCTTAAAGCCTCATCCAGCCTGGCCTTAAACACCTCCAGGGAGGGGGCATCCACAACTTCCCTGGGTAACCTGTTCCAGTGTCTGACCACCCTCACAGTGAAGAACTTCTTCCTAATATCTAATCTAAACCCACCCTCTTTCAGCTGAAAGCCATTTCCCCTTGTTTTGTCATTAACTGCCCTTATGAAAAGTTCCCCTCCAGCTTTCTTGTAGGCCCCCTTCAGGTGTTGGAAGGCTGCTATAAGATCTCCCCGGAGCCTTCTCTTTTCTCAGCCTGTCCGCATAGGAGAGGTGCTCCAGCCCTCAGATCATCCTGGTGGCCCTTCTCTGGACTTGTTCTAGCTGCTCCAGGTCTCTCTTGTGATGGGGGCTCCAGAACTGGACGCAGTACTCCAAGTGGGGCCTTACGAGAGTGGAGTAGAGGGGGAGAATCACCTCCCTTGACCTGCTGGACACGCTTCTCTTGATGTCCATGCATTACACCATACATTTGAATTACTGCCTTTTTTTTTTTTTTTTTCATTATCAAACCCCTCTGATGGAATAGACCCTTTTTCTGCAGATGTGAGTGAATAGGGGTGGGTAACCAATCACAGCTTAATGTGACTCAGGGCAGTTCCTTCCCTGATCTAACAGAAATAACATGTGCAATAAATTTATCTTGCAGGATCCACATCTTGACTGTTACACAATGTCCTCTATTGAGGAGAAGCTTGGTTGTGACAGAGAGTCTTTAATTGGGCTAGCTGTTCTTCTGGGTTGTGATTATCTTCCAAAGGTAAGCAATATAATTATTTTTTACTAGGTACTTACTTTGTCTTGAAAAACAATATATCAGGGGAGATGAGTGCATGCTGAGAAAACTGTATGTAGTGCATGATTACTGAGATCTAGTTGAAGAAGATGCTTAGGAAGTCACTGTAAATTTTCTTTGTGAAGGCTTGAAGATAATAGAAATGGTTCATGAACATTAATCTTTCTGAAACTGTTATGTATTATTCCAGGCTTCTTCTATAATGGCGGTAAAGACAAAAGTTTAGATGTTGATTACATTGAGCAAAGGCATGAGAACTCAGTTGTTTGTGAGGATGCTTTGTAACCACGTATAAAAACATCCCTGACAGAGTACCTGTGGAAAATGAGAAAATCAGCTTTGTCTGTGACGTTTGAAGACTTAGTAGTCATGGTTTTTGAACTGTAGTTATTAGTAATGCCAGTTCTGGATACAGTTAGGTTGTATCCCCTTTTAGGTCTATCGTTTGTAAGTATATGATTTATGAAGAAGTAAAAGTCATCTATTTAAAAGTTTGCCTAATGAATGAAGTGAGAGGGTTCTCATTCTCTGC
>NW_010329081.1:0-10709 GCF_000700745.2 Antrostomus carolinensis
ATAATAATAATAATAATAATAATATCTTCAAGCAGGCACTCCCCATAACAAGTTTTAGCCCCAACTGTTCCAATTGGGCAGAACTGAGAACACTTCACAGCAAGATCTTCTGTCAATAGCCCGACAACCTAATGCTTGGACCTCTCGTGCCATGCTAACATGCCATCCTTGCCTCAAGAAGATGGACCAGGCGCTCCACAGCTCAGGGAACAGCACTGCTGGGCCAAAAAAACCCCAACCCCAGACAAATAAGCAAACAAACCTAAAAGTCTAACAGCTACTGCTTGGCTCCAAATCTTCTGTGCAGAATGTAGGAGGAGGGAAAAGAAAAAAAAACCCACAACAAAAAGCAACCCAAAAAAAACCATCCCACCCCTCTGTAGACAGACTCCTATGCAGTGCCAAGAATATTTTGAAAGATACAAGATGTATAATAACTTTTCAACTGAATATTCATTTCTGAATTGAAGGGAAACATCTTAAGGGCGAGTGGGCGTAAGGAACGATTCCTCCTCGGCACCGCCATGCTATTTATTAAAGGCTGTGAATACCCACAAGAATTCAGCATTGGCCTTCACTCTGTACACTAACAAGCTTAGTTTACTGACATCCACACAGCATATGGAGCTCTGCTTCAAATGATCCCTTTGAAAGGGACAATTAAATCATACAACTGGAGATTGAACAACCAACAGAGCTAATTAAATTCTTAAGTCCTGTTTGTGTATTTATCCAAATTTTCTCACCATTCTTGCTGAGAAGGGGAATGGGTTGGTCTGGGAGGTTGAGAGAACAAAAGTATGTCTTTTTTTTCTTTCTCTTTTTTTTTTTCTTTCCCCTTCCCCTCCATAGTTACAGATCCGTCTGGAACAAAACCGGAGACATGAAATCAATGCAGCCAGTGTTGGAATTCATCTTATTGTGACAGAAATATTCCATTTGCCCTAGCTTATATTTTAAATTACTTTCTGATATACCAGGTTATTATTTTTTTAGCCCCTTTGGTTCCTTACATAATTAAATGCCACACGGCTCAGCTTTTACAATTACTTTTACCATTTTCAGAGGAACACTGACACTCAGCAGCTTTCTCAACTTTCTACAAAGAATTTATTCCCCACAAGTATTAGCTCTGCTGAGTATTTTCTTCTTCATTACATTAAAAGCTCTTAGCATCCCTACAGAAATCTTTCCCCTTGTACAGACTTCTCCAGAGTAGGCAGTATTTGCTGATCCTGAGTATCCTTTCCTAGCATTCCACGTAACCAGCAGTAGCACAGAAAAGGGGAAAGGACAATGCTTTTTAATACCATGGTGCTTTCAGCTTGCAGGCAAGGGAGGATGACTAAGTACAACTTATGGATACATTTTTGTAATAAATTCAGATTTTGAATTTAATATTTGCAAAAATAACAACAGTTCTCCCAAAAGGCCTCTTAGTTTAGCTATGAGCATTCTGCCCAATTACCCTACGTACAGCCTCTGAAGCTTTGACAACTGGCTTCTACGATTTCTTAGACCACCTACATTTTGAAGCATGCACGTTCCCAGCCCCTCTAACTTTGCTTTCAAGGTATTACCCACACTAAACAGAGGCCCAGCAGCACACCACTCTCTCCAATTTTGTCAGTTTGTGACAAAGCACACAGGACACGTTACAAAAGCACTTTATGATAGAGAAGTGACAAAATAAACACATATCATTCTGCAAGGAGCAAGTTCATCCTCTTTGACAGTTATGACTCTCTTCCCATGCAGGCTAAGGAGAATTATTTATCCAGTGAGTTTTTCCTGGGGGTTTTTTTTGTTTGTTTGTTTTGGTTTGATTGTGAGTTTTTTGGGGTTTTTTTATTTTGTTGACAATTGAGGGGAAAGTGAAAGAACAAAAGATCACGTTAAGGAAAGGGACTTCTAAATAAATTAATTTCTAAAGCTTTATTTCTGACAAAATTGCCATCTTGTTTCTTAGCAGAACAACAGGAAGGAGTTTCCAGAGAGCACCTAAGAAGCACTGGAGAGGAAACTGTCTACAGCAGGCACAGTACACCACCATAGGATCTATCTCCTGGGAATTAATTAAAAGTAGGAAACACCTGCTTGTCATCTATGGCTCCACCTTACCTACCAGTTGACCAAGTCATCCTTCAGAGTTACTGGAATGTTACCAAGAATCACACTTCCAACCCAAAGCAATGCATGCTTGACCATTTTGTAACATTTCAGCTCTATCACAGATACAGCTTGAATTACTGTCCCAGACAACTGCAGAACCAAAAGGCTCTGCCTACATTTCTCCATGACCCAGCCAGCATCCTGGCATGGTGCTTTGCATGAAAGTGAAAGAACTATGGGCTCTGCAACAGGGAGCCCAAGGATCATCTCTCATTTCAACTCTCAATTTTGTCTGAGGTCACAATGACCTGAATCTAGCACGAATTATGCATAATTGCCCTCCAAGCAAGTGGATCTGTGCCAACTGAACCTCATAAAAAGTTTTGGTTGCTAGGAAGTAGCAGTGGACATATTCTAAAGTCCTGTTTACTTGAGCCATTGAGGTTCCTCTCTGGAATAACCTTCCACAGTCTGCTCACCGGTTTCTCTTTCTCTTCTTGATATACCAGACTTTTGCTAAAATCTGTGATTTCCCATCTGCTGTCATCTAGAGAAGCCTCCATGAATCATCTCTCCAAATGATCTGCAAAAGACTTCCAACATCTTTAGAACAAGCTCATGTCTCTAAGCAAACTAGATAACACACCTAGCATAAGTTCTGCTCAGACAACCCTTGCATTCAGACATGGTGTTGTTCAGGTGCCCAGGTATCAAGTTCTGAGTCTCAAGCTCCACAAGCGGGCACAGCAGACAGAACCTCAGTTCCACTTCATAGAGCTTGCCTTAGCTTTTCAGCTTGCTCTCGCTCTCCAAAAGACTTATCTCAAACAGATACATTGTATTTTTACATCAACATTTTTCATCTATTGTTTTATGTGAATATTAAATTTCAGAGTGTGCTATCTGGACATCTATGCTGCTCCAGATCATGCTTTTAAAGACTATAATTCTCCTACCAGTTTGTAGGAGATGCATTTTTATCCTCTGATTTAGAAACACATAAAAGGATTTTCCACAGTTATCTTAGCTAAGGTTGGACTTAAGAGTATTTATTTATTGCATTGTTTACATGTACTGTGAGCCACCCGATGAGGAAATGGAGAAATAAAAATAACCTCCTTCTTTCGACCACATCATTTCTGACACCATTTCTACTCAGAGATCAGCCCAGTTTCATTTGTTTTATGGAGGAAGACAGTAAACAAACACAGACTTCAGTTTTTCATCATTTACTGAACACCTATGGTATACAAGGCTCATTTATTATCAAGTCCTAGACTCGAGCTGAAATGCTAATTACAGACAGACACAAAGAAAAGGTAAAGTTATTTCGATAATTAGTAAGCAAGCAATTCTCAGAACAGTGTTATCTGATTTATCATAGGATTCTGGAAAGAAGATGGTGGTGCTGACACACTCGTGGTTTCCCTTCTCTTCGCTTTTCACGTACAGTAGATTCGAGCCTCTCTGGTGTATCTACCCAAGAGATCTGACTGGAAAAGGAATTTGTAACTCGGACCAGGATGGATGCTAACCCCCCCACTGACGCATCCTTGGGAACTGCCCAAGGAACAGTGGCTACAAGCAACATGATCAGAGAATTGAAAAGTAGTGCCATGAACCTCAGGCATTTTTATTTCTGACTGCGATCTTCTTCACGACTGAAATATGCAACCGATAATGCCATTTCTAACAACCCTCATCACCGTAGATGAAAGGTGAGAGACATCAGTCAGATGTCAGAAGCAAAAGCAGCTCCTGTAATACCAGCCAAACGTGAGCAGGCAGCACTTCAGACTCTCTTATCCAGAGTCAGCAGCTAAAGATCTCCCCAAAGCTTTAACATTGCCAGACGCAAGGGAAGGTAAAGCAGGGGCACAAGTCTTCAAGAACCTCTCTCCCATGATGAAAAATATTCCCACTTGGAAAGCATGGTGGCACACTTCCAGAATGAAGGCTACATTACCACTGTGTGGTCTGAAGTGCCTGTAGAGATGCTAAACCTTGCTCTTGCTTCCCTGCTCTTAGCTCCAATGGCACAACACGAGCATTCACGTCAAGGAAACAGCATTACTCCTCTTGGTCCTTAACTTAGGTCCTTGGTCAAACCTCATGGTCCTTAATTTAGGTGCAGGCTGCAAAACTTTCTATTTACAGTGGTGGGGTTGTTGGGGGGAGGAGGGGGACTTTGTTTGTGGTTTGGTTGGGTTTTTTTAGCATTGATGTAAGTCACAGTAAGACATGAAGGGCATCTCTTAGAAATCACTTGAATAATGAATTAAATAGTTGTTATTGAATATTGATATTGAAATTTGATATAATGTTACTTTTCTTTAAAACTGATATAGTATTACTGAAAATAAAAATAAAAGTTATCATTAAAATAAGCATACAGGTCACGTGCACTACACTGCACTATCTGGGAGCCATGACTTACCCTTACCAACAGCAAGGCTGACAGTACACACACAGTGACTGAATCAAGCACAGCGATGTCAAAAACAGCCTTCCCCCAAAACTACATCCAAAGGAGAAAAGCATCAGCCTGCATGAGCGTGAGGGAGATGTTCAAGTAGCAGCTCGTCTGACAAAGATCTCCAGCAGAGACCTCATGGAGGCCTATAATATTATTAAAGTATTTTCTCCAATATATGTTTCTCCAATGTATGTGTAACCTTACACTTGTTCCTTTATCTTGTAATGGTTCTTATTAGCATGCTTCAGTCAAAAGCCAATAAGAAAGATGGATAATATATAATGAAGGCACTGCTTATATGATTTAAAGTTGCCTCCAAATACCTAATGTACAAACATTTGTTTTCCTTCAGATACCAAGAATCAGGCCAGAACAACAGTAATGTAATTTTGGCTTGTGCAAAACAATGCTTTATTTTTTTATAAGCAATAGACCTACCTAAAAGTTGTTTTGGTTTTTTTTTTAATCAAATTTTCCTATGGAAGATTCAGAGACAAGCCTTCTGGATAAGAACTAATTGCACGAGACAAAAGATAATCAGAAGAGTACTGTTTTCTGCCATGTTCTTAGCACTCCTGGACTGCAAATTCAAGCTACAGAAAAGTCTGTGTATCAGATGCTGTACCAGATAAAATAACAATGTGAATGTCTAAAGATTATCTTTGAAAAGTGAAGAGTTGCAGTGAGCCTAAATTTGTTAATTTTATTTTTTAATTATTGAGATCCCTTCTATAGATTTGCTTTTAATTTTAGTTTTCCTATAGGACATTGGCCTGAAAGAAGCCCATCTAACAGAAAAACCTTAAGGCATCCTTTACCTCAACTCCCCTCGTACTAATGCCTCTGGTAATATAGGACACAGGTTACTCTATAGGGTCCCACACTGTCCTGCTGGTACATTTCCCAGTAACCTCTAGCTATCTCAAAAGCTTCATCTCTCCGTCTTCCTCACATGGGTTTCACCCAGGTCTAGATTCAATAGTGGGCTGAAATTCCTTTGCACACTGAAAGTTTCAGTTGCAATCTCATTAACTCCAAGCACCGAGTTCTGCAAGGCTGAAACGGTTTGAATGGATCATCCATAACACCCTGTTCTTTTGAGATCTCCCACCCTTGCCAGAAAGAGGGATGGTATAAAGTAGTCTTCCATCACAAGGAGACCTATGATTGAACCATCAAACTTTTTGACACTTTCTGAAGCCCTGCAAGTCTGAGCCATCATTCCCCAGAGACCTTTTCTTGACCCAGCCCACTGACACCCAAATAAGCTAATGGCCTTTTCTCAAATACCATTACACTGGTTTTGCACAGTGCAAACAACTGTTGAAAACAGAGGGGTGACAGTCTGGTGTGCCTTAGTTCTATCCAGCTCCAACCTTTTCTTTTTGTCCCTTGTGTACCAGCAGAAGCCACAATCCAGAGGCTGCTCTTCCATTCAGACGCCTTTTGGAACACTCTCCTTCCAGAAATGACCTGTTACAGGCCACAAATACATCAGGAGCTGATGATGAATGGAGACAATCTTTCTGTGTTTGTATAAGAGGAAAAAACATCTCTCTGGTACTCTTTGTCCGCAACTAAATGCAGGCAGTGCTGAGGCAGCTGGAGATGCCTCTCTATGTTCACCAGAAAACCAGGGCACAATTACAGACCATGGTCCTGGAGATCCATCTGATAAATGATTATATCCTTATTTCCAACAGATATGCCCATTCCTGTCAGGAGAACATGAAGATGAGATTCTGATGATTTATTCATTAGTCTGAACTATGAAGTCCTGAACTGAAAAGTATTTCTTATAGTAAAACATACATTACTAGTCATTTTCTCGGAACAACATAGAACTACTTAAGACATGAAATCCTGAGATGGATAGACCTTAGACCTCTCTATTTTGAGGCTTCTGATGAGATCATTGAAGAAGATAAGATTTGGGAATGCTCATAGGTTTTCATTTTTTCCAAAGTGCAAAGAATAGCGAGTGCAGCTTCTCCACTGGTAACAGACATATAGCTTCACTCTACAATCTGTGGTTGATCACTTTTTTTTTTCTCACTATATTAGGGGGTTACACAGGCCATTTAACCTGGGAAAAAAAACAGTAGCATAACTCTGTGGACATGACTTTACTGGTCTGCTGTTATCCCAGGTATAGATCTTCACATGTGCAAGAGACTGGCACATTTTATATAACACCAAACACAGGGCACCAAGTCAGCAAGAGGTTTCTAGTTCATATTACCTGAATATTTTCAGATACTTTAAATCATTATCACCTACTTCTTCCAGATCTCACTGCTATTTCTCAGCTTCTTATAGGCTCCTAACAGCAATATGATGCCCAATTAAAATAAAATCTTTAGCAAGACAGGAGGCTCATTTCTATTTTCTTTTTAGCCATATCCTTGAATGGACAAACTGCCTCCTGAGTATTGGATTATGATCAGAAGGAACTTGCTCTGGACTTGAGAATGTCACAGTTTCCCATGGGTTCATGTCTTTTGGAAAGTCCTAAACTGAAACACTTTAGATAAGATGGAAAATCCTGACACAATGCAGGCTTTTGACTCCACTCCCATGCCCAAAGGGCCACTATAGGTGGCCAATTCTGGCCTCACAGGGCTGTTAGCATCTGCTTTGTGTCTAATAAACAGGGGGAAGGAAAGATCCTCATAGCCCCTACTCCTAAATCTGGCAAAGTAGTAAGAAAAGAGTTCTCCCTCTCTCCCTCAGGTGCTTTAAAAAGTAAAATCACCTATGTGAATCAGATAACTTGTCAAATGATTCATGACTCTCATATCTGAACAAAGAAGTACCATGTCAATAAACAGAATCAGAAAAATTAAAATTATAAATGCAGATTATTAGAGTGACATGCATGAGTATTATGAATTCTGAATCTTAAGAATGGATGACATATTCATTGCATCTCTTTAACATTGGGAGGAAAAAAAAAAAAAATCTATTTAGTGGCATAGCATCAGCCTTTGCAAAAAGGGTAAAAATAACATTCATCACAAGAGGCAGGAATCCAACACATTAGATAGACTGTAATGAGAATTCTATGAATAAAACAGATAATATCAACTTAGTTAACTAAAAAAACCCCAACAAAACAGCCATTTACAGATAAAAAGAATACATGCCTATGTGTTTCCAAATTAAAAACCAACTGGAATTATATGTAATTGCTGTTTTAAAATAAGCAAAGAACCAGATACATAAGGAAATCTGGACTTGCCCACTCCCTGACACATTGAGGTTTAACATTTAGGGAGTACTGAAGAAAACACCCCACCTCTTTTCTCCTGATTTGATGTTACATTTAGCACAACACCTTCATGTTCAGAAAGATTTGGCTAGACAGCAGGTGGACTATTCCATGAAAACACGAGTAGCAAAATGCACCCACCCTCCCAGTCAAAAGCAGCAAACCACTTCCCAGTAACACAGGGAAGATGACAAGATGATCACATGGATGCTCTCCTATAAAATACCTTTTCCTTACTCTTGTCTGAAAGTGTTCTTCTCCATAAGTGAATTCTGTAATGAAGAAAAAAAAAAAAAAGGGGGGGGGGAAGGGGGTGGGCAGGGCAAAAAAGGCAGCATCAAGTACAAAAAAAGCAGCATCAAGTATTCTTCCTAGCACTGTTCCCTTACAAAAATACTAACAGTTATCAGAGGTAGGCACACCTGCAGAAGGCTATAAATGTCAAACAGAGGTCTGGAGCACTTGGTTCAGCAATAAGTGACTATTTGAAGTTAAGCATAACTAGTAGGAAGAGAAACTTGGTTCACTTTATAAAAAAGATAAGTGGCAATATTAAAAAAAAAAAGAGAAAGAAAAAACGGAGGGTACATTAATTATAATGGTTCTGTGGTTCTCCTGTATTTCAATTAGAAACCACTTTATTTACAGCTCTTGCCTCAGCAGCAGGCAACCCAATGAGAACATTTTTCATGGTGCAATTTCTAATGCAAATAAAAGCAAAGGTAACCCTAGAGTCGTTTGCTAACTTATATAATGAGACAGGAAACAAATGGTACAAGTGAGTAACAATCATGTCAAATGCATTCAGAAAGACTACATGAGTCAAATAATGAGTTCTTTGACAAGTACATTTACCTCAAAGAACTATCTAAAATAGCTCTTTTTTCCATAAATATATAAACACTTTTCCTAAGATATCATTTTAGTAGTAATTTAAATATACATTCCATCAATATAAAGTTAAACCCATTCTCTCCACCCTCAAAACCAAGAAGCGACCACGAGAGATAGAAATCTCTCATTTCTGCTCAGCGAGTCCACATTTACTGATTCGAGAGTGAAGGGGCAACGCTGGGGTCAGTCCAGGCAGCTCCCTCTGCACTACCTGCAGCTAGAGCAGCATACGGGAGGTGAACGGGAGGAGTGGAGAAGACAACTGGAAAAATGCATGTGTGGGAGAAAGTAGTGTACACACAAGCAGGCAACATGCAATTAAGGTCTTCCAACGATGGCTGAAATATCTCTCTGAAACCAGGGCAGGTTCACCAAGGACTGGCCTTGCATGTTTGAGCAGCAAACCTCTCCAATTTGCCACCAAATTCAATTTGGTGACGGAGTTAAGGTGCAGTCCCCCACAGACAGGGCTGTACGCTCCTCAGGTGACAACAGCACAGGTTGGAGTTACACCACCCGCATCTTTCTCCCCCTCAGTTTCTAGTTTACAGTCATAGATTACCAGCTCCGGTAATAAACAGCAGATCTGCTCATTCACTAGAAGGCATCACACAGACTTGCACCAAATTATTTCTCCCAGCCTTTCCCTGGGAGGATGGCCTTATACACACTAAGCTTCCACCAGTCAGCTACTAGCCCTGTGCAAGTTGTTACCCTTTTACTCAAAAAAGTAACATCATAGGGGAAAAACTCCTACATCAATTTTTCATTTAACTTTTAAAATGGAAATAAAATAAATTTTGTCTGGTTTAACAGCACTTTTCCAAATTACGCCAGATACAAAATTTTCCATCTCTTTGAATTCATAAGGTTGCACCAAACACTGGCACGCTCTCTGAAACGCTGCTCTCCTCTCTGGCTTGTCAGTTCACTTGGGAAGGAAATACCTACAAAAACAGTCTGGGCTTCCGTTTGGCAGAATGTTTTGAAGCAGTTTCTGATATCATACAAAGTCCCTATCACCAGCTGTTAGCGGCACAGGAGGGATCTGGTTGCACACAGATGCTGACACACTAGCAAGCACTTCACTGAGAGGAGTAAGCGGTAGGTGCTGCTTTCTGCCACCCGTTTCACTACGAGGTAGTTTCAATTTGTACGTTGCTCTAAACAGTGAGGAGATTGAGGAGCTGATCTTGTATCTCTATCAATTCTCAAAGGCCTACAGCATTTAGAAAAGCAAGAAATACAGGTATATATATTTCTTTAAGATGTAAGGGTTCCTTCAAGGGTGTAAAAAGTATTCTGCACTAGGCAAACTATTTAAACAGGACTTCAGATCAACACCTTCATTATGAGACTCCAGAGACAACCTACTTGACAACTGTGGGTGCAACTGTGCCACCAATACCACCATCAACTTGGCTGGCTCATCTCTCCTGCTCTCCTATACAGTCAAAGAAAAAAAAAAAAAGTTTCCAGAAAATAAGGTGACCCAGAGCACTGAAATTCAGCTCCTGCTGACCTGCCCTAAAGAAAAGGCCTTCTGTCTCTACTGATTGCAAAGTGGCCCAATGAAGTCAGAACCCTAATGAAATGAACTGATCCCGTCAGAAGCCGAAACATAGGACAACTCAGAGCATCCCATGACTGACATTGCTGTATTTTGCAGTTTGTATCGAACTGCAACAGCAATAAGTTCAGTTAAGCTGTTTTTATAACTAACCAGTATCAGCTTTTTGGGGACCAGATGTCATTTGGTTTGTAGACAGGCTCCAACACATTGCTAATGAAGATGAGGTTACAAGAAAGCAGGCTGCAATGAGGCATGAGACAGTACAAAACACAGATGAAAAAACTTTCTGCAAGGCAAAGATCCAAAACTTTTCTGCTGTTACACAGGAGAACCATGAGACAGCCACCTCTGGTATTGCATTTAACAGTAAGACACACCAAACC
>NW_010329082.1:0-1192 GCF_000700745.2 Antrostomus carolinensis
GTCCTGGGGAGCTGAGATGTGACGTAAGGAAGACGAGCTGTAGTAAGACAGATTCAGGTGGGTTCCTCACGGCAGGGGGGTGGGGGATGGAGACGTGTGACCAAAAGCAGAACCGGGTCCAGGAGCCTCTGTGTGCCATGTAAACACTGCCCGTGCCAGAGCCTCAGCGATTTCTCACTGTCACCGAGTGAGTGAGGTAAATAACCCGGTGGAAGAATCAAGGAGGGATCGATGTGTGAACTGCAGAGCGTGCGCGCTGCGGGAGCCCCTGCAGGCAGCAAAGCACGCGTGGTGGCTCTGGGTTTTGCACTGGGCTACGTCGAGGATGGGCGTTAGGAGAAGACCTTTGAGAAGGTCTTTTGATCACCAAATGATTCGATGATTCTATTAGGACAAGAGGAAATGGCTTCAAGTTGAGCCAGGGGAGGTTCAGATTGGGTATCACAAAGAGTTTCTTCACTGAAAGGGTCATCAGACACTGGAGCAGGCTGCCCAGGGCAGTGGTGGAGTCCCCATCCCTGGAGGGATTTAAAAGCTGGGCAGACGAGGTGCTCAGAGATCTGGTTTAGCAGTGGACAGGTACAGTTGGACTCGATGAGCTCAAAGGTCTTTCCCAACCAAACGATTCTATGATTCTAGGAAAGTGCTCAGTCCCTGCCCCATGTTACCTTCAGGGACCCGGGGCCAGGCTGCTCCAGGCACAGGGGGTCTGACAGACCCCGTGCCCACACCAAGCTCTACCTGCCCCAACTTCATCCTTTGCACCATGACTCTCTGCACGCGCCCATGTGAGCAGAACTCTTCTGTTACTTCCTCCCATCCTGAACGGACAAGAAGAAAAAACCTCTTGTAGCTTGTGTGTTCCCCAACTTCTGCACCAGGGCAGACAAGGGAGATGCTGGACCTTGTGGGACTCAGCACTGGTGAGGCTGCAGCTGGAGTGCTGGGTTCAGTGTTGGGCCCCTGAGTCCAGGAAGGACATGGAGGTGCTGGAGCGTGTCCAGAGAAGGGAACGGAGCTGGGGAAGGGTCTGGAGCACAAGTGTGCTGAGTTCCCTTGTGGCTGAGGGGACTGGGGGGGTTGAGCCTGGAGAAAAGGAGGCTGAGGGGAGACCTTGTGTCTCTGTGCAAGTCCCTTGGAGGAGGGTGGAGAGAGGTGGGGGTGGGTCTGTTCAACCAAGGCCCAAGGGACA
>NW_010329082.1:1377-1957 GCF_000700745.2 Antrostomus carolinensis
GGCAGTGTTGGGTTTCTGGTTGGACTCAATCATCTCAAAGGTCTTTTCCAACCACTACAACTCTATGATTCTGTGACTCCATTGCCATGTGTTTCCTAGGGACAGCATCGCCCTTGAGCTTCCTCACGAGTTTCTTCACAAAGTTATTTCATATTTCTCTGTGTCCCAATAATTAATCAACCTCCGGGACTCGTTTCCCCGCCGGAGAGGCTGACGTTGCGGCGTTTGCTGGAGCTGCGCCGTGGTGCGGCTCGAGCAGGATGAAATCATTCGGGAAAGGCTCCAAGTTGGCTGTGTCTTTTGTGGTTAGGATTACAAATTAAGCAGCATCTCCAGAGAAGATGTCTACGCTGGTTTTCAGGCACAAATGAGCGCAGTCAGGAGCTGGCAAAGCCACCTCGGTCCAGTGGCGTTAGACATCACCCCACGGAGGTTCAGCCAGCCCTGGAGCTCTCTTTGTGTGACCCCTTCTTGAAGCTTGGCATTGCGTATCCAAACGTTGCACGTGCACCAGATGTTATTCCAGGTTGGATGCCTGCTGAGCTAGGGATCACAGGATCCCAGACTGGTGGGGTTGGCA
>NW_010329083.1:0-3938 GCF_000700745.2 Antrostomus carolinensis
GCTACCAAAACCTTGCCACGCAAACCCCATACAGCAGTTCACAGCTTGGGAAGGAGTTAGACTTTTTAAAATTCTGTTGACAAGCGATATGAGGCTGTTAGTTTGGGCCATCTACAAGGGTCACTTCACTGTAATGTAATGTGTATTTCACAGGCAAGTGACCATGTGGGAGTAAAAATAAAAAATTTAAACAAGGTTTTAATATATTGAATATTTGGCTGTAGTTGAAGCAGGCAGAAGGAAATTGATGCATCACATAATGTCATATGAAATTTAAAACTGAATTTGATTGAGTCCTTAAATGCTGGCATAAAACACCTGCAGTACAAGCACCTTTTAAAAGTTCCCAAATTGCAACAGGCTACACTTTATTTTCCATAGAAAAATCTCAGATTTGTTTTATGTAATTTGGTATAAGCTGCCACATTTTTCTAAAATTGAAGGAAATTTAGGGAAAAAAAATCAATCTTCTCCTGACGTGTCTTGATTGTTTTCTGAGTTAAAATATGATAGTCCTTGTTTCCCATTTCAAGGGTAAATCCAGGCAAAGAAGAGGAAATGATTGACTATGCTCACAAAATGAAGACTTGGCCATAGATTCAATAAAGTGCACACTTATACAAACTGAAATTTCCACTCAATCTATAGGCTTTAGTTAATATAAGAATATTTATTTATAACATTTCTAGGAAACAATTAAGGCATATATGGTTTTTACATTGCTCTGTAGTAGTTGTTGCTCTAACAACAGAAACAATTCACCAACACAACCTAAATGTGAGAATGAAGCCTGAAGGAGCAAATCCTTGACTTCATCCTTCAGATTTACAAGCCAGGAAGTCAGATAATTTTATTTTCTTTTTTTTTGTTTGTTTGTTTGTTTGGGGGTTTTTTTAAAGGAAAATCATCACTACAGTACAGAACAACACTTTAATCGAGCCTAAAAATCCCCACACTGAGGAGGGGAATAAAGGTCATTGAGAATACTAAAAAACCTGTATGCATATTATTCTGAATGGCTTTTCCAAAAACATACTGGAAACAATGGCTAGTTTTGATTTGTGACAAAGAGTCCAGTTAATGAGTTGGTGGAACCCAAATCCTGGTGAATGTAATGGAAGTAGACAACATATGGACAACATAGAACACCTAAAGATGTGTCCTGGATGCAGAAAAAGCTTGAAACTTCTTATGGCTCAGATGTGCTTAACTAGTAGGAACTTGCACAACAGGGATAAATAAAACCTTACAGAGAGTATTTCTACTTAGGAAGATAAAGACTCACCACAAAAGGTCACCACAAGTAAGCAAAGAAAATAAAATGTAATAGACAAAGGAGTGTCCAAAGAACACTGTGACTTGAGCATAGGAAGGCCACGAGAATCGCCAAAAGGGGAGTATGAGCTTGAAAATTATGTTAAGACAAAGGACTTCAATTTCTATCCTAAGTGAAAGGTGCATTGCAAGATAAAGCAAAGCCACTTTGTAATGGACAGAGGGCAAGTACCACAGGCAACCCAGGGAAAACACAGTCAGTAAGGGCAAGATTACCTCTGCTGTCCATCAGGATGGTGATGTTGAACATGAAGCAGGATGCTTAATTGATGGTAGTCTATGGAAAAGAGAACTCCATCAAATGGAGGACTCTATGGTAAAGGGAACTCCATCAAATAAGCCCCAGAAGCCCGAAAGAAATTCAAGCTGAGAGGAACCAAACCATTCCCAGCCCAGACTGAAGGAACACCAACTAATAGTAGCGTTATTAAGTTGGTTAAGTTTTGGGGTTTTCTTTACATTGAAAGTCATACCAGATATTCAGTAGACAGCAATGTGTTACTAGCTTCAACAGCATTCCTGATTCCAGAACAAGTTATGAAAATAAAGAATAAAATTCAACATAAAGACAAGCTGATCATGACAAAGGCTTTAAGACAAAAGAATATAGTAGATCCCCGTGTTTTAAAGTAACTGCAAGAAAACCGCGAAACCACTGTAACTTTGTGGAGTAGCAAACCACTGTTCCCTACCTCATATAAGAGAAAGGTATGTGACATCGTATGAAATTAATAAAAAGCAGGTTCAAAACAAACAGGAGCCGCCAGGTCTTTGTGTATTAAGCTGCAGGAGAGTTGATCCTGTGATGCTGAGTGCTAAAAAGTGACTGTTCAGGTTCTTGGAGTAAAAATTCATCAACGGCTATTAAGCAACAAGAAACCACCTCTGACTCAGCAAGTCTCTAGACTGCAGACTGCTGCAGCCTAGGAGCATAATTTCATGCTTGACAAGTTCCTGTGCTTCCCTTAAGTATCTGTTATTGACCACTTAGAAAACAAAATACTGGGTTGAATGTATCATCCTGGTAGAGATGGTCGGTTGTACCTGCACTCCAGAAGAACTTCCCATGGAACTGACTGGGGAGGGAGATTGGAGATCTTTGGGACCCTTCATCAGTTCCTTTGCCTAGATAAATCACTAGCTCTACTCCCTCCAATTCACTTCCAGAGCATTTACATCCAAAGCAAATGCCAAAGAAGAAAAGTATAAGCTATAGTACAATGATGCAGAAGAATACATGGATTAAAAAGGGTGATAATACATTTAGTTTAAATTTTAAAAAATCTTTCCAAAAACCTAGAGCAATGACTGGAATAAGCTTTCAGTAGAAACAGTGGAACAAACAACTATTTTTAAGATTGAGGTTGTTTGTAAAAGAGATGACATGCCACAGTGTCCTGTAAAAGCAGTGGATTGGGCACACCAAGGTGAAAGGTCCTTTAAAGTCTTACACTGTTAGTCTGGCTTTTTTGTCTGGAGCTAATTTTTCATCTCCTTTGATTTCGAAGGAGTACAAATATTACCTTATGCTCCATGGTGGTGCATAGACCAAAGGCCAAGGAGAAGTAATTGCTATGGCACAGATTACAGCAGAGACATTGTGAGTTTCGATTTTGAACACACTTGTCATTGTAACATGATTAGAAGAGGCACAACCATTACACTTGTTTTCTCTATTTTTGTACCCATCTTGCATTTTGAATGTATGTACAACTGCATGTGTATGATTCTAAGCTTGTAAACAACAAATCGTATAGATCAGAACATTAGCTATAAATAAGTCTATCTTTCTTTGGTCTTAAAACCCAAATTCTTTCCAAGGGAAGGCTGTAATTAGTATGACATAGGGGCTTTTAGCAGATGTGAAACCGGATAGATTGAGCTCTCATATGAATAGCCTGAAACAAGGTCTGCCTTGCATGGTTTGTAGTAATGGAGAGGAAATTGAGCATTAAATACAAATCAACAATCATTCATTTTACTGCAGCAGTGGAGCAGCAGAGCCAGTGAAGTCACTCTTTTCAGCACCTAGCATCCTGCTGGACTTTATTTACAGCACCAGAGCTCCCATCTTTGGAAACGGCCACCTACGGGGTAACTCAAACAAAGAATGATTAAGAGAGAAAGCAATTTAAGGTCCAATTTTTATACACAAACATCAGAGAAGTGACATTTTCTTTGCTTGCAATTTATGATGGGTCTTTAGATATATTCATTAAGCTATCATTCTAACAGCCTGAAGTGAGGTCAATGTAGCACAGTACCGCAAGCCAGCTTAACAGCAGATATTAGCTGGATACTTGTACAATAAGTGAAGTCAGAAGATTTATTAGTTTTCTAATCCAAAGACTGACCTGACTCTCCATTTAAAAGTTGAATAGGAAGTTGAAAATCCCTCCTAATGTTTTTGAGAGGTGTGAGGAGATGAGGAAAGCACCTGCAATGCATCACTCTGTTTAGATTGCAGCATGAGACGTTGGATTTGCTGGCTGCAGTGGTCTCTCAGTAGAGGGAACAGACAACAACAATCAAGGAGTTCACTGCTCATTATGTGTGAAGAGAAAAATGGAACATTATCCCCCGAAACACCAGAACACTCTTTG
>NW_010329084.1:0-2039 GCF_000700745.2 Antrostomus carolinensis
GGTGGGGGAGGGGCGGGCAGCTTGGGGACCCCCCTCAAGGTCAAAGCGGGGGCCAAGGCCACGCCCTGCGGGTGAAAATAAGTCAAAAAACCCCAAATTTGGGGCTGATGGTGGAGAAATGGGTTAAAAATGCCAATTTGGGTTAAAAACCGTCATTCTGGAGACTGAAAAATCTGCATTTCCCAGCAGGGAAACGGTTCAGGGAGGTAAAAATTACCAATTTTTGGTCAAAAATGCTGGTTTGGGGTAAAAAAAAGAGTTTTTGGGGCTAAAATTTTAATGAGATGGTGAAAAAAAGTCTAATTTGGGGGGAAAAAATTAATTTTGGGGCAGAAAAGTTCTGGTTTAGGGCTAAAAAAAAAAAAAATGCTACTCGGAAACAAAAAGGGCTTAATTCAGAATTGAAAAAAACAAGTAATTCTAGAGTGAGGAAAAAAACCTATTTTGGGGTTAAAAATTGTTATTCTGAGATTGAAAACCCCATCCTGGGCCAGAAAAATGCATTTTTGGGTCAAACCCCTTTGTTTGAGGCATTTCAGAGAGGGAAGATCAAGTTCTGGGGCTGAAAACACCCATTTTTGAAACACAAAAATCCTATTTTGGGGCTGAAAAAGTCCATTTTAGGACTAAAATTGTCATTTGGGAGGAAAAAGTCTCATTTTGCTGTTAAAAACAATAATTTTGGGGCTGAAAAAATTGTTCAGGTTTGAAAAAAATCTTATTGTGAAGGAGAAAAAAGTATCATTCCGGCGTGGAAAAAAGAGCTGCTTCTGAGGCCTGAATGAGCCCAAGGGGCTGAAAGGTCCATTGTGCACTAAAAAGAACTATTTTGGGGTAAAAAAAGCTGTATTTTGGATAAAAATCCTTATTTGAGGGCAAAAAAATGGCATTTCAGAGCACAAAGATCCTGTTCTCGAGCCGAGCCCTCCATTTTGGGGCCGATACCTCCATTTTGGGGACTGAAAGATTTTTTAACCGCAAAAAATTCCACTTTAGACTAAAAAAATCTTCTTTGGGGCTGAAAAAACTCCTTTTTGGTCCCCAAAAGTTGATTTTTAGGGAGAAATAAACCATTTTGAGGCTGTAAATGAGGCTGCGGAGAACAAAGATCCTCCTCTGAGGCTGAAAAACCTCCATTTTGGGGCTGGAAATGCTTCTGGGGGGAGAAAATCTTCCTTTAGTGCTACAAAAATCCAGTTTGAGGATGAAAAAACATCATCTGGGGGCTAAAAATCTTGATTTCAGGTCCAGAATGTCTTTTCAGGGGTAAAATTGGTCATTTCAGTGTTAAAAATGCCCAATTTCAGGGAACAAAGCTTCTTCCAAGGCCGAAAACCCTCCATCTTAAGGCCGGAAACGCTGATTTGGAGGCAAATCTCCTCTATTTTGGGACCCAAAAGTCTCTATTTTGAGTCCCAAACGCCTATTTTAGGGTTAAGAAAGAAAAATGTTCATTTTGGGACAAAAGGATCACATTTTGAGAGCTAAAAATGCCCATTTCTCAGCAAAAAAGCCCCTGGAGAGGCGGCACGCCCCGATTTTGGGGCTGGAAAATCGTTATTTGGGGCTTAAAACCTCTTTATTTTTGGGGGGAAAAACCTCGTTTTACAGCTGAAAAGACTGTGGGCGACACGCCCCGATTTGAGGGTAAAAATCTTGATTTTGGAGCATAAAGTTTTTATTTTACAGTGCGAAAAACCTCATTTTTGGTTAAAATATCAAATTAAAGGGCTGAAAACCTCTTTTTTGGGGGCCGAAAGGTGCCATTCTGGGGTGAAACCCCCCGGTTTTGGTGTTAAAAAAGCCTCATTTCGGGTGTTAAAATGTCGCTGGAGGGAAGTGTGCGGGAAAATCCACATTTTGGGGTGAATTTCCTCAATTGTGAGGTTTTTAGCACCGTTTTAAGGATGAAAATTCCCCCATCGAGGCAAAAATAACTTGAGGGCGGAATATTGTGAAAGGGGGGTTCAGGGATGGGGAAAAAATAACATTGTGGTGGGGAAAGGGGCCGTTTTGGGGGGAAAAGGGGCCGTTTTGGG